>NW_007739633.1:36838-37971 GCF_000696425.1 Galeopterus variegatus | reverse complement strand
CACACACACAAGTCACTAGAGGCCAACTGAGCTAACAGGGTCAAACCTGGGCACTGTGAAACCCCCTGCCAAAATGAATAAACATCAGAAAAAAAGATACCAAAAATACAAAAAACCTAGAAATTACATCACCAAAGGTTAATAAATCTCAAACTCCAGATCCTATAGAACAAGAAGTCCTTGAAATGAATGACAAGGAATTTTGAGTGATAATTCTAAAGAAATTGAATGAGATAAAAGAAAACTCAGCTAGACAGCATGATGAAGCAAAGAAAAGTATACAGGACCTGAAAGAGGAAATGTAGAAGGAAATCAACATCCTAAAAAAAATGTAGCAGAACTTGCCGAACTGAAAAAGTTATTCAGCGAAATAAAAAACACAGTGGAGAGTTTAACCAGCAGGCTAACGGAAGTTAAAGAGAGAACACCTGAACTTGAAGACGGGCTGTATGAAATAACACAAGCAGACAAGAAAAAGAAAAAAGTATCAAAGACATTGAAGAAAATCTGAGAGAGATATTAGACAACCTTAAGTGCTCAAATATCCGAGTCATGGGTATTCGAGAAGGGGAGGAAAAAGGAGAATGTTTTGAAAACATATTCAATAAAATAGTGGCTGAAAACTTCCCATGCATAGGAAAAATCACAGATCTTCAGATCCAGGAAGCTCAACGATCTCCAAACGTATTCAACCCAAAAAGCGCTTCTTCAAGACATGTTATAGTCAAAATGGCAAAACTCAAAGACAAAGAGAGAATCTTAAAAGCTGCAAGAGAGAAGCGTCAAATCACCTATAAGGGAGCCCCAATCAGGCTAACTTCATACTTCTCAGCACAAACCCTAAAAGCTAGAAAGGAATGGGATGATATATTCAAAATACTAAAAAACAAAGATTGCTAGCCAAGAATACTCTACCCTGCAAGGCTGTCCTTCCGAAATGAAGGACAAATAGTATGTTTCTCAGACAAACAAAAACTGCGGGAGTTCACCACCACACGACCACCCTAACAAGAAATTCTCAAGGGAGTACTGGGATTGGATCCTGGAAGATAACTACCACTGCCATAAAAACCCAAGTAAAATCAAAACCCACTAGTATAATAAAAATGACAATCGTGAAAAGAAAACAAATA
>NW_007739633.1:35670-35989 GCF_000696425.1 Galeopterus variegatus | reverse complement strand
ACAAACAAACAAAAACAGTATCTACAACCTAAGGAACCAACAAACACAGAAAACAAACAGCAAAGCAGAAAGCAAGGAACAAAAGACACCTAAGACAACCAAACGACCAATAAAATGCTAGGAATAAATCAACACCTCTCAATAACAACTCTTAATGTAAAAGGTTTAAATTGTCCAATCAAAAGACACAGATTGGCCGACTGGATAAGAAAGATGGACCCAACTATATGCTTCCTACAAGAGACCCACCTCACACAGAAAGACTCACATAGATTAAGAGTGAAAGGATGGAAAATGATCTTCCAAGCAAACAGAAAAG
>NW_007739633.1:34722-35077 GCF_000696425.1 Galeopterus variegatus | reverse complement strand
CAAGTTCGGAGCAGAACTTAATGAAATTGAAGCCCAAAAAACACTACAAAAGATCAATGAATCAAAAGGTTGGTTTTTTGAAAAGATAAATAAAATTGATAAACCATTAGCATGGGTAACAAAAAAAAGAAGAGAGAAGATTCAAATAACAGAAATTAGAAAAGAAAAAGGCGATATTACAACTGATCCATCTGAAATACAACAAATCATTTGAGACTACTATAAACAACTATATGCCAACAAGTTTGAAAATCTGGAGGAAATGGATAAATATCTGGACACACACAAGCTACCAAAACTGAGCAAGGAAGATGTACAAAATCTGAACAGACCAATAGAAAAAAGGAGATTGAAG
>NW_007739633.1:22088-33958 GCF_000696425.1 Galeopterus variegatus | reverse complement strand
TTCTAGAGCTGATAAATGAATTCAGAAAAGTTGCAGGATACAAAATCAACACAGAAAAATCAGTAGCATTTCTATTCACCAATAGTGAACAAGCAGAAAGAGAAATCAAGAAAGGCTGCCCATTTACAAGAGCCACCAAAAAAAATAAAATACTTAGGAATTGAGCTAACTAAGGATGTGAAAAATCTCTATAACGAGAACTATAAACCACTCCTGAGAGAAATTAGAGAGGATACAAGAAGATGGAAAGACATCCCATGCTCCTGGATTGGAAGAATCAATATAGTGAAAATGACTGTACTACCCAAAGTAATATACAAATTCAATGCAATCCCCATCAAAATTCCAAAGACATTTTTCTCAGAAATGGAAAGAAGTCTTCAGACATTTGTATGGAATAATAAAAGACCATGCATAGCCAAAGCAATGCTGAGCAAAAAAAATACAGCTGGAGGCATAACACTACCTGAATTTAAACTATACTACAAAGCCATAATAACCAAAACAGTATGGTACTGGCATAAAACAGACACACTGATCAATGGAAAAGAATAGAGAGTACTGAACTCAACTCACACACTTACTGCCATCTGATCTTTGACAAAGGCGTCAAGCCTACATCTGGGGTAGGGACTGCCTCTTCAGCAAATGGTGCTGGGATAACTGGATATCCATATGCAGGAGAATGAAACTAGACCCATACCTCTCACCATATATTATAATCACCTCAAAATGGATCAAGGATTTAAATATACACCCTGAAACAATAAAAGTTATTAAAGGAAACATAGGAGAAACCCTTCAGCAAATAGGACTGGACACAGTCTTCATGAATACAACTCCAAAAGCATGGGCAACCAAAGAGGAACTCAAACAACTTTACAAGGAAAAAACAAGCAACCCAATTAAAAAATGGGCAAAAGAGCTAAGTAGGCATTTCTCTAAAGAAGATATGCAAATGGCCAACAGTCATATGAAAAAATGCTCAACATCACTCAGCATCCGGGAAATGCAAATCAAAACCACACTGAGATACCATCTCACCCCAGTTAGGATGGCTAAAATCCAAAAGACGCTGAACGATAAATGCTGGCGTGGTTGCGGAGAAAAAGGAACTCTCTTACATTGTTGGTGGGAATGCATAATGGTGCAACCCCTATGGAAAATGGTTTGGAGGTTCCTCAAACAGTTGCAGATAGATCTGCCATATGACCCAGCTATCCTACTGCTGGGAATATATCCAAAGGAATGGAAATCATCAAGTCGAAGGTATACTTGTTTCCCAATGTTCATTGCAGCACTCTTCACAATAGCCAAGAGCTGGAATCAGCCCAAATGTCCATCATCGGATGAGTGGATACGGAAAATGTGGTATATCTACACAATGGAATACTACTCAGCTATAAAAACGAATGAAATACTGCCATTTGCAACAACATGGATGGACCTTGAGAGAATAATATTAAGTGAAACGAGTCAGGCAGAGAAACAGAAATACCACATGTTCTCACTTATTGGTGGGAGCTAAAAATACACAAATAAATTCACTCACTCACACACACACACACAGAAAAGAAAAAAAACGGGGGGCGGGGGGAAGAAGATATAACAACTAGAATTTCTTTGAAGTTGTTACAACAAGCAAACGGAAAGGACGTTCTTGGGTGGGAGGGCGGAGAGAGAGGAGGGAGGGAGGTTTCGGTGATGGGTCATAATAATCAACCACATTGTATATTGACAAAATAAAAAAAAATGATTTTAAATTGTTTGGCAGAGGTGCTTGTAGGAAAAAATGGAAAGATGGAAGGAAGAAAAAACCCAGACTGTTCTGACTGAAGTTATAAAATGAAAAACATATGTGTTAGAACAGAAAAGGCATTGGCAAGGTGTAGAAGCAGAGAGTGTTAGAGTTAGGAAGCCTTTAGAATCTATGATTCCAGGCTCCTCATTTCATAAGCATGGACCCTATGCTTCAGAAAGGTTAAATAAGTGACCCAAAGTTGTATGGTAGGCAACGGCAGTATAGGGACTGGAAAGTGGAGAGCCAGTGTTTAAATGCCTATTGTGTCAGGGGCTTTGAACATGTTATTTCCCAATATAATGGGCTGAATTGTGTCCCTCTGCAGTACCCGCACCCCCCCCCCCCCCCCCCCCAATTCATGTAAGGGTATATCAAAAAGTTCATGGAAAGAGAGAAAAAAAGACCACAATAATACATTGAACTTTCAGAAGGGGAGGACAAATCTGTGGTCACTAGAGGTGGAAAGTGGGGATGGAGAGGGGTTAGGGAGAAATTGGGTAATGGACACTGCAAGGTTAAGTGACTGTTGGGAAAGACAGGAAAATGTCAGGGCCCCTCGGACATTCAGAACGTTGCTGAGCATTTGCGGTAAATATCCTCAGGTGTTCCTTGTTACTACTTAATGCAAGTTGTGTATGGGCACCCTGGTGTCCGGGGTTGTGGACTTAAGTATAAAAGACTAACAGCTCTGATCCACAGTGCTTCTCAGAACTCTCAGAGAAGCCACTAGGACAGCTGCTCCTAGATCTGAATAAAATCTATTCATTTTTCTATGCCTATGGCTCCCAGAAACTTCTTTTTCTATTACCTACCTCTCACAGACCTGCATGTGGAGGGTTTGTAACCCAATCTGTGCAACAGACTCGAAGGGGCTGTAAGCCTTAGCTTTACAGTGGCTATGCCACTTGTTGGGTTAGGGCCATGGCTATGCCAATTGTGTGGCTAGGCAATTCATAACTAAAGCCAAAATGTTTCATTATTTTAATTATGCTAAGTTTTCCATTTGTATTGTCTGGGTCCCAGAGACCCTTCAAACCCATTGTACAGACTGGGTCACCAAACCCCTCACATGCAAGTACACGCAGGGTAATTGGGAAAGATCCTGGGAGCCACTGGCAGATGACATGAGCTCGGTCCTCAGCAATAGCAGCAGCAGCTTACAGCAGCAGCAGTAGCAGCGGTGGTGGCCTTTCAGGGCATTCCCAGGGCACTGGCAGCGACAGCTTACAGCAAAAGCCTCCAGCAGCAGTAGTGGCCTCCCCATGACCCCCCTGGGGGCATCCCAGGGCAGCGGGAGTCATGGATCAGAGCCATTCGTCCTGTGTACTTAAGTCCATAACCCAGGACACCTGGGTGCCCACATGCATCTATATCAGACAATAGCCAAGGAACACCTGGGTGCACGTGCATATTTACATCAAATGGTTGGCAAGATTCTGAACATCTGAGGGGCCCTGACCATTTTCCTATATTTTTCGTATAGACACAAAGAATAATTGATTTATAATGATTAATATGCTAATAATATTGACTTAATCATTACATATTGTGCACGAATAATGATAGTCAACACTGTACCCCCAAAATATGTATAATCAATTATGCTTCAATTAGAAAACAAAAACAAACAAAACAAAGTTCATGGAAAGACATATTATTTCTCAATTCTATTTTTTTTCATGAAATTTTTGAAGTATGTTGGCATTTTGATGTCCTAATCCCCAATACCTCAGAATATGACTTTATTTGGGGATAGGGTCTTTACAAAGATAATCAAGTTGAGAGGTCACTAGGTGGACTCTAATCCAGTATGACTGGTGTCCATATACAAACAGGACATTTGGACACAGACAAGCATACAGAGAGAATGCCGTGTAAACATGAACATAGCCATCTACAAGCCAAGGAGAAAGACCTGGAAGAGATCCTACTCTCACAGCCCACAGGAGGAGCCAGCCCCTGCTAGCACCTTGATCTCAGACTTCTAGCCTCCAGAACTGTGAGACAACAAATTCCTATCATTTTAAGCCAGCCAGTTTGTGGCACTTTTTTGTGGCAGCCCAAACTATTACACCCAAAACCTTATTTTGCAGGTTTTGTTTTATTTATTTGCTAGTTCAGGATGATGAAAGATTGTTAAGTGGGGGAGATGTGCTGGCTTCCAAAGCTTGTGTGTCTTTTGCTGTGTGATGTGGCTGTGCTGGGAGGAAGAGGGACAAGTTAAACCGGCCTCCCCTCCTCTTCTTTTGCTCACACTAGTTTGGTGTGAAACTGCAGGTTGACGGCCTCAAAGCATTTAGTGACCACCAGCTTTCTTTACAGTTGAATCAAGGAGTTTTTTTTCCCCTTTCTTTTTAAGGAGAGGGTTTTCTCTCAAGTGTTTTCAACTGTGTGAATTGGTAGGCCCCAGGTTTAGGAAGATAAACCCTTAGCTTTAGCAGTTGGAGGATTTAAACACTTTAGTGTATAAAGTCGTTTGTTTCACTTTGATCCCAAATACCTACAGCTGCAACTAGAAATAGTATCAGTCAAGTGTCAAGTAATGGTTGTGCAGAAGTTAGGACGCAGAGTTTCTTTTCAACACCAGGAAGCCCACTGTGCATGGGGTGGCGGTGTGAGGTTAGGGGGCCTGCTGGAGTGACACTGAGCTGTTTTAAAAGCTGCTTGTGTTGAGAAGATGTGTTCATACCTTGATTGTTCCACTTCTTTAAATAGAGTTCCCAAAAATAGTTTCTCTCAATGGTGCTGCATAAACTGTTTCTCAAATCAAGGTAATTGTTTTGTAGAAAAATTAGTTTTATAGAAAAAGCATATTTAAGTACTCAAAATTTTTTGGTCTTTTAAAGTCTCTCAACTTGAGCTTTCTTAGCTGTGGAATGTGGTAAAATCTGCCTTATGGGATCATTGTGAGGATGAAATAAAATGTGTGTTGGAAGTTTTTGGAAAGCAGAATGCACTAAATCAAAGTAAATAGTTGTTTTTAATCAGACTATTAGTTTACCCAGATAAACATTAAATTAGCTTTAGAATCCATTCGTTCGGAAGTTATAGCCAAGTCTCCTCTCTCCTATTTTTGAAATTGGGAGGGAGTGTATTTGTGTATGGCATATCTTGACTCTGTGGGAAAAAAGTGCTAAGTGAATTCAAGGTCTTAGTATTATTAACTGGTATGTTCCTCCTCTCACACTTGATAAATGGCTTTTAGCTACATCTAAAGGTTTTTACTCTACTTGGTTTTGTGTTTCTGGCTCTACTGAGTCAGACATGACTTGTGCTGGCCACAGTCCAAGGTTTGAGTTAAAAAAAAAAAAAAAAAAGAAGACAAGTAGCTGTGTTGTACCCATAGTGCCAAACCTAATCACACAGCACAGTCTCTCGCAGTTCTCTCTTCTAGCCATCTGGACAGGTTAATGGGAGTTAAGGGACAGAAAAGAAAGAGGTCCTAGGAGACCTTGGGAGACTTGATGAGAAGAGATGGCAGAAGGTGCATGCAGAAGTGGTGAGTCCAAGGTTTGAGTAAAAAAAAAAAAAAAAAAAGAAGACAAGTAGCTGTGTTGTACCCATAGTGCCAAACCTAATCACACAGCACAGTCTCTCGCAGTTCTCTCTTCTAGCCATCTGGACAGGTTAATGGGAGTTAAGGGACAGAAAAGAAAGAGGTCCTAGGAGACCTTGGGAGACTTGATGAGAAGAGATGGCAGAAGGTGCATGCAGAAGTGGTGAGTGTGGGATTGGAGTATAACGTAGTGGTTGAGATTATGGCTCTGGAGACGGACTTGCTGGGTTTGAATTCTAGCAGTATTCCTATCTATGCCTCAGTTTAATCATCCATAAAATGGGAACGATGAAGTGAGTACACACGTAGGCCACTGAGGCTGGTGCCTGGCACCCAGTAGTGCTCGGTGCTGGTGTTCTTGCTACTGTATCGTGATGATCTGTTTGTGTGTCCCCTCCCGTTAGACAGTGGGCTTCTTGAGGATGTCTTACTCACCTCTCTGTCTTCTAACATGAATATTGTTGAATGAATGGGCCCTAGGAGCTGTAGGAGTATTGCCCACCTTCACCCTGTCTCTTAGCCCTGTCTCTGTTATTATAGCCATTGGAGATAATGTGGAAGTACATTGGAGGGGTTTGTTTGGTCAGAAGTTGGCAGGGGATGGGGTGGATAATGGCTTCATTTTTTTTTTCTCCTTCCCCTCCTTGATATTGGCTTCATTTTGGAAGCTATTTGGCTCCAAGTGTAGACAAGACATACAAATACAATGGATCATGGATAGCACCTCAGTGATGACAGCAGCAGTTTTAGAAGTTAAGGGTCAAAAGAGGTGACAGAGGTTTGTTCTTATTTAGAATGTGTAGAAAGTGTCTTCCTAGAATAAAGTGGCTGAATATAAATATAAAATGTGCCTTGAAGGAGCAACAGCAAGGATGAGGCCATTTCTTCACAGATATTGAGTGGCTTATTTGCTATCACAGTCCTGTGCTGTCCTGCCAGTACCTTTCCTTCTGGCTTCGCATGGCCCTGCCTTGGCTTCCCTCCCATCTTTTCTTCCTTCCATGTCAAGGTTGTTTGTGTAGATGCCAGTCCCTGACCTAAGAGAGTGAGTCACTCAAGGGAAGGATCATTTGTCCTTACACTTCCCACCCTTCACCCCTTCTTTATCCCACAATGATTACAACGACAAAGTAAACACTCAATAAATGCTGGCTGAATTTAGCCTGAATTTAGGGCTGTTATCATAAACTGAGTAGAATACAGGATCCTGCAAATAGATTCAGTGGCATGATCTTGTACACTGCAAACACCAGTACCGTCATGGGGAAGTTGACTTGGTGGCCGAGGATTGGGCTGTTTAGTGGGGATTATTTCCTCTTGTGCTGTGATTATTGGATCACACACTGGGGTCAGTTATAAAGCTCAAGTTCTGTGGATTTCTGTATCTGTCCTCTTCCTTTTTGGTCATACTGGACTTACTAAAATGATTTATTGGAAGATTGAATCTGGTGTCCTTTAAAAATTATATATTTTAAGTTGTTAGTTACAAGAGACTTGGAGTTTTGTAGAAAATTCATAAAATTAAACTATTGGTTGGTGTGTATGTATGCGTGTGTGTGTATGTGTGTGTTGGGGGTGTGTGCCAGGGAGGGCCCAGGAAAGGTTTAGAACCAGCTGGGCCATTTCTATGTTCAAGACAAAAAAAGAAAATAACAATTTACCCCTGTATTCCAGAAGGGGTAGGTGGGTGGGAAACCTGCATTCTCTATTTTGGTTCTTTTTGGTTGCAGAATAGAGCCTACTCCTTTGGCACATTGTGTCTAGTGGATTATGTTGTCGGTGTTTTGCTTATTCTGCCTTGTGGAAAAGATCCCTAAGAGGCAGAGCTGTGTCTAAACAGTGTCTTGTCAGCTGTGTGCATTCTTGCACAAAGTAGTGGACTATAGATAGTCACTGTATACTATTCATGTATGAATGAATGTGACACTGATGTACAGTGTAACTCCATGTAAGGCAGCAATCAGAGTTTCTAACTGTAGTTGAGGGAACATTTATTATAAGATATAAAAAGAATTCATAAAGTAGCATTTCCCAATGCGAGTTCTACAGAAGACTAGTCCCCCAATCTGCTCCACAGAAAGGTGGGTTGGAGCTTTGTGGTTTAATATGCTTGGGAAATGTCATGAATCATATCCCTCTCTTAGAAATTCACAATGTGGATTAAGTTGTTAAAGGCTCTAAGAAGTCCTGCAGTAAAAAAATACCTAATAAACTTTGTTTAGCCCAGTGTTTCCCAAACATATTTTACTTTGGAGTACTTTTTTTTTTTTTTTTGCATAATACCAATGATATCCTGGATAATGGTGTTTTTTTTGTGATGTGCTTTGAAAGTATAGTATAAGCCTTTGGGCTAGTGGGGAGGGAATTATTTTAAATTGTACTTATTCTGGCAGAATTATTTTCTTCCTATCAAAACCTAGAGAAGCCTACAAAATGCCCTGTACACAGTAATGCACAGAAGGTGACATTTTATAGTAGGCATTTTTGCAGAATGAGCTTTAGGGAAGACATGCATCTCAGGGTTTCTGCAGTGGTTTTGAATCTGCGTAGAAGCAAATAGAACAGGAACTAGTTGGAGTTGCAGAATGATAGCACAGACTGAAGTCTGAGCTGCTGCCTAAGTAGAATCTGAGGCTTCTCTCTATTTGTTCAACAAATATTTATTAGTTACCTGCTAGTTTCTGGCACCATGCTAAGCTCTGAGAATGCAATTTTGAAAAAGACACAGCCCCTACGTTCAAGGACTAGTGAGGAGGACCTAGTACACAGGCCATGAAACTTCCCTGGGAGGCATGACATGACCAGGGAGAGCCAGGGTGTTGGGGAACCGCAAAGGAGAAGCACCCAATCAAGCCTTGCTGGACAAGAGCAAAATTTGTCAAAAGGAGGTAACGGTTGAGTAGAGATGTGAAGGGTGGAGGGAGATTGGGAAGAGTGTCCTGGGCAGAGGTAATGGCCTGTGCAAAGCCTGGGAGGAGCACAAGTATGGCACGTTTGGGGAACATAGAGGAGATGAGTGGGCCTAATATGCTGTGTTCTAGATGTGAGAGTGACCAGAGAGAGGGGTGCTGAGTAGGGCTTGCTGGGGGTGAAGGGCCCTGATGACTATGTTGAAGGGTATCTTTTATCTCTGTGGTTGGTACAAAGGACTGGTACGAAATGATGAGCAGTCTGCTGGGGACTGTCCTGGCATGTGCATGGCTGAGGGACAGAAGCTGGGTCACTGGGTGACTTAGGACTGGACAATAAAAAGAGAAAAGTTCTGGATAAAAGTGTCTCCCCAAAACCACCAGTCTAGGATTTTCCCAACACCTTAGTGAGCAGAATCAGCAATTAGGCCAAGCACACCAGAGTCAAGCTTTTGTATGATTGGTAGTTTATGTGAGTGGCATGTATTATTCCTCTTTATGTATTCATATTTGTTAGCTGACTGTATGTTATTTATCACAGAGTTTACATTAATCTACTCTCAAGTAATCTTTCTTGTTTATTCACTCATTTATTCTACAAGTATTTATTGAGCTTCTGGCAGTGCCAGGTGCTGAGGATATAGTATATGACAAAACAATTACAGTCTTCCCTACAGTCTAGAGTGGGAGACTGACATAACTCAACTAATCATACTAATAAACATTAAATTACAACTGTGATAATTGCCATAAAGAAGAAGTACATGGTGTTATGAGATCATAGTCTTGAGGGCCAGGAAAGGCTTACCTGACCAAGGTAGGCTTTAGGCCGAAAGCTGAAGAATGAACAGGTGTAGGGTGGGGGAGAGCCAATAGCACCTGTGGCAGGTGGGGGCACAGCGCATTTAAGGAATGGAAAGGAGCCAGTGGTAAGGGGGAGGTGACTGTGTACACCCGACTACTGTGGGAATCCGGTCTGCAGACGGTGGTACCTCAGACTAGAGTGGTAGCAGTGGAGGTGGAGAGAAGTAAAATAATTCAAGAGCCATTTAGGAAGTAAGCTTTACAGACATGTAATGCACTTGTGTAAGGAGCAGGGAGAGAGAAGTGGGGGAGGTGACTGTGTACACCCGACTACTGTGGGAATCCGGTCTGCAGACGGTGGTACCTCGGACTAGAGTGGTAGCAGTGGAAGTGGAGAGAAGTAAAATAATTCAAGAGCCATTTAGGAAGTAAGCTTTACAGACATGTAATGCACTTGTGTAAGGAGCAGGGAGAGAGAAGAAGCTCTCCCAGACTCTGTCCAACCAAGGCAGAGAATATTGAATCAGATTGTAGGTAAAGGATCATACAATCAATGTTGGTCATATGGCTGTGAAGCTGAGACGAGGGTCCTGGACTGAGATATCATTTGGAGAATTGGCACTGAGGGAGTGATAGAGTTTGGATGTGTCGTCCCCCCAAACTCATGTGGGAATCTGATCCCCAATGTGGCAGTGTTGGGAGCTGTTTGAGTCCTGAGGGTGGATCCCTCATGAACAGGATTGATGCTCTCCTTGGAGGGTGGGGGTAGTGAGTGAGTCTTCATTCTGTTAGTGTCCATGAGAGCTGTTTGTTTAAAAGACCCTCCCTCCACCCCCCACCACCATGTGATCCACTTTCTGCCATGAGTAGAAGCAGCCTGAGGCCCATGGAAGATGCAGCTGTCCCAGAATCATAAGCCAAATAAACTTCTTTTCTTTATAAATTACTTAGTTTCAGGTATCCTGTTATAGCAACACACAACAGACTAAAACAGGGAGTAATTGATGCTTTGGTATATATGAGGAGTTTTAGGGAGAAGGTTGAGACTGAGGAGAAATAGAGCTAAGGAAAGCCTTGAGGTGGCCCAGAGGAAGATGAGCCTGCAGAGGCACCCCAGAGACCGGCCAGAGAAACAGCAGAAAATCAGCAACACAAGGTATGAAAGGCAAAGGATGAGATTATTTTAAGAGGAACGACAGGGTCATCAGTGATTGAAATGGAACCTTCAAACAAGATGAGGAATGAAATGAGAACTGAATTTAGTAACAGGGAGGTGATGCCTGAATGAAATGCCTTTCATGAAGTCAGTGGTGAGGACTCGTTCATGTGATGTGATGCAGAGGCAAGGAAACTGGGTGGCTTCAGCAGCTGTGTGTATTCACAGGCCAGATGTTCAGTGAGAGGCCAGGCAAACATTATCCCTTGTAAAATGGTGTGGAAATAGGATCTTTCCTGTCGCCCGCACGTTGTAGACACACGCATGCACACACAGTGTCCTGTGTTTTAAGTACCCTGAGAGTAAAGTCATGTCTGCCTTATGTCTATTTCATCTTTTAATAGAGGGTATTCAATAAACAACTCATTAATTAATATGCTTAAAAGTCTCTTAAAAATATGTTAAGAAAATGCTGAAAGTACTTCATCAAAATTTTCTTGTGTTGATGGAGAGAAATAGAAGAATTATAAGGCCTTATATTGTTAAAAAAAAAAATCCTCTACTTTTGTAGTCATACACAGAGGACCTGAAAAAGAAATAGAAATGCCCAATTTTCCCCCCAGAAGGCTGTAGCTGATTAGCTTTGGTAGATATTGAATGCCTCCAAAATTCCTGCTAGGGTCGAACTCCTCGAATGTAATTTATCCTTTGTTTATCCTCTTGGGCAATAAGAATAAGCATTTGTCTCAAACTCATATTTTCCCCACTTTATTGAACTGCTCTGCAAAAACTGAAGCATGATTTATAGTAATGTTTCATAACAGCCAGTATTAATAAAGTGGGTAAAGATTTTCCAGGCTCTTCAAAGACGAGGCTCTAAATTTTTGGAGAAAAAAGGATATTATGGATTGCAATTTACAAAGCAGCTGAGTTAAATTCAGTCCTCAGTCACAAGGGCTATTTGTTTGCTTATACTTCTGCCATTTGGTAAGGATAAGTGTGTAAAAAATGTTGAATGTTTCATGCTCATTTAAAGGTCTTTTTAATTTTATGTGGCCATTTGATAGGTTGCTTTGTTGAACACAGTTTCAAAAAAAAGGATGTATATTGTCTCATTCTCTAGGGCAGTAGTTCTCCCACTGTGGTCCTGGGACCAGCAGCAACATCACCTCGGAGCTTGTTAGCATGTAAATTCTGTGGCTCCACCCAGACCCACAGAAACTCTGGGGCTAAGGCCCAGTGAGCTTGGTTTTAAAAAGCCCTGTAGGTGGTGCCGATGCATGTTAAAGTTTGAGATTCCCTGCTCTTGGGTAGCAATATTATGGAGTGTGTTTATGTATGCATGTATGTGTTGACACCAAAATATTAAATAGCAAAATAAACATCAAAATCTCTCAAAGGGAGAAGAAAAATCAGAATATTTTAGGGCCAGCCCCGTGGCTCACTTGGGAGAGTGCCGTGCTGGTAGTGCTGAGGCTGTGGGTTCAGATCCTATATAGGGATGGCCGTTGCACTCGCTGGCTGAGCGTGGTGCGGATGACACCGAGCCAAGGGTTGCGATCCCCTACCCGGTAAAAAAAAAAAAAAAAAAAAAAAAATTTTTGTACCTGGGTAAAATTGTGCCACCCCCCCTTCTTGCCCTGG
>NW_007739633.1:0-22078 GCF_000696425.1 Galeopterus variegatus | reverse complement strand
CGAGCCAAGGGTTGCGATCCCCTACCCGTAAAAAAAAAAAAAAAAAAAAAGAATATTTTAGTCACTGTGTAAATGTGTGCTCAGCTCACTTCTGGCTCTGAACAGCTACAGTGGCCCGGGCTCTCCCTAAGCAGTGACGTGGGTCATCCCTTGAATTTGATGTTCAAGGATCCCAAGAATAGTAGCACTGATGATTCACTCAGTAGCTGAGGAACATGGAGATCACTTCTTTCAAAGTGCTATCTAAAAACACTTACAACAAGCCAGGCCCTGTGCTAAGCACTTTGCTTTTAATATCCTTTTAACCTTCAAAACAATCTTATAGGTAGGGATTTTAATCTCCATGTCACATATGAGGAGACTGATGCTCAGAAAGATTTAAAGACTTAAGATCACTCAGAAGGTAACCAGCAGAGACAGGATTTGAACCCATGTTTTCAGCTGTTATATGCTGTGTGTGGTTGATGATGCCGCCAGTGAAAGGTCTTTTCCATTGGCTATTCCTGTTAACTTATGTCCTAGAAGACCTGGGCCCCAGGTTTCTTTCTCCAACAATGGTTGACTTGGAGCTTATAATCTGACAATTCCACGTACTCAGGTAAAGAAGCACTAGCAGGATACAGGAAGGTGTTCTTGAGAATTTGGAAGAGTCAAAGAAGGATGAACACGAACATGAGGAATGTGTTATTGAAAACCAGAGGAAAGGGAATCCTTGTTATATAGTGGCAGAAGCTGAGCAGAATTGTATCCTGCAGTTAATGTGGAAAGCGTAATTTGTAAGTGATAAAAATGTACACGGCTGATGAACTTTCGAAGCAAAGTATTGAAGATGTGACCTGGTTTCCTTCCCCTGCACTCCTCTCCACACCTCTCCTCTCTTTCCTCCTTCCCTCCCCCCGTCCCCCATCTGCTCCTGTCTCAGTCTGTTCAGGCTGCTGTAACATAATACCACAGACTGGTGGCTAATAAACAACAGAAATAATTCATTTCTTACAATTCTGGAGGCTGAAAAGTCCAAGAACAAGGCACTGGCAGATTCAGTGTTTGGTGAGGGCCAGCTTTCTGGTTCATAGGTGGACATCTTTTTGATGTAGCTTCACATGATGGAAGGGACAAAGGAACTCTTTGGGGTCTCTTATTAGGGCACGAATCCTATTTGTAAAGGCTCTACCCTCATGATCTAATCACCTCCCCAAAGTCCCACCTCCAAATACCATCCCCTTGGTGGTTAGGATTTCAACACATGAATTTTGGAGGGACACAAACATTCAGTCTATAGCACCTCCTTTCTCCTCCCCTCCCCCTCCTCTGCACTGACACTTTACTCTGGATTTGGACTTATATTTCCTTATTTACAAGCAATTTGAAGTTCACAGTATTTTTGGACTCCTATTCATGCTGTTGGTTTGAGTTATAAGCAGTTTTATTTGTTTTTCTTACTAATTTGTGTATTTTTATAGGAGATGGAGAGATTCACATTTAGGTGGCTGCATTATTTTATGGCAAATTTTCTCAACCTTTGTATTTTTGACATTTTTGGCCAGGAAATTCTTTGTTGTGATGGTCCAACCTGTGCATTGTAGGATGTTTAGCAGCACCCCCCGCCTCTACTCACTAGATGACAGCAGGAGTCACTCCCAGCACTCTCCAAGTTGTGACAAACAGAAATATCTGTAGACTTTGCAAAATGTCCCCGAGGAGGCAAAGTACCCCCCAACTGAGTACCATTGTTTTATAGGAATGCTTTTCATCTCTTTCTGCTCTACTTCTATATTTTCTTGGAAATTTTCTCAGCTTTATTTTTCATTTCAATCATCATGATTTAATATTTGTTGTTCTTGGAGTGTTTAATAAAAATTAAAATAACATCCTGTTCTTTTTCTATGAATGAGGTATTTTTTCTTTTTTCATTTAAAATCATTTATCATTGTTAATTGTTTTGATTTTTGCTTCTATTACCTTTGTTTTTTTGTAAGTTCTTTTCAGCCATTGGTTTGTTTTTTCATTGTCTTTATGTTAGGTGAGTTTTTCTAATGTCTGTTCACTGTTGGTTAACAATTTATATTTAAGAGTGAGATACTACAACACTGATTGTGACCTCTTTGTATGTGTATGGGGCATATTTGGTGGTCTTCAGGGTAGACTAATTGGAGAGTGATCCCATCATTTCATTGGAGAATCCTTAATGTCATTATCTATGTGTCTTTTTCTCTTGGCTTGATATGTTTCACCAGAGAGAAAGCCTTTAGTTTTCTACTTGTCAGTTAGCATTTTGGGAGGTGCTCAAGAAAGGGGCAGGTAGTAGGGGTGTGGGTCTCACCTTTCAATGTGTAGACTTTCCTTTTCTGTTCCTGTCTTTTTAGTAAAGCACTTCCCAAGCTGTGCCAGATTCCTCTGAGACCAAATCCTTCATGGTTTAATCTCTTCAGACAGTAAACATGCAGTCTTCTGCTGGGGTATAGAAGGAGATCAGGAGCTTAGATATTTCTTTCAGAGACTTTCAACCAATTTTCGTACTTTCAGTCCTACCGCTTACCGTTTTTGTAAAGATACCTGATGCCTGCAGCTCTTGAGCATTTGCATACTGCCATTTGGTACCCTCCGCCCCCAAATGACACTTAGCTTTCAGCTTTCTGTGGTCTTCTAGGTCAATTGCCTCTTATCCATTTGTTTTCCAGCTCCTAAAGTTTGCCGTTTTAATGGGAAAGGGTTGAGATAAATGCAAATACTTAGAGGTATGTTGTGCAAATAAATGAACATATTCAGTCCCGTGTGTTCAACTGGAAGCCCAACATGGTCTTTATCATAGCATATTGGTTCTCAAAGTGTCCTGAGAACAGAAGCATCAGCATCACCTTGAAACTTGTTAGAAATGCAAAATTTTGAGCTTCATCCCAGATTTCCTGAATCAGAAAATCTGGGAGTGGGTCCCAGCAATTTGTTATTACCAGTCTTCCAGGTGATTCTGATGCAAACAAAAGTTTTAGAACGACTTTAAGAGAAGAAAATTAGAAGTTTCCAAAAAGCAAGACATCTGTCTAAATAATCCATTATAATAATTCACGTTCTTTAAATCTTTGTCTTCTCATTTCAGGAAAACAGTTTAGTGTTTCAGACTTTTAGTTCCCCTGAGCTCATTTCTAAGACATCTGAAAACTGAAAGGGCATTTTAATTTAAAATATTATATTTAGTTTTGCACATTTACTATTTTTGTAATGTCTGCTTATTTTTGCAAACAAATATTTCAGTATTTCTTAAAAGGCTGCTTATATTTTTAGAATCATTTTTATTTCTCTGTTTTTCTTCTATATCCTATTTAACTACACTGCCCTCAATAGCCCTTTAAATTGAATTCAAATACATTTCAATTATTTCTGTTTCAACTTTTTTGAATACTTTTCAGTTTTACAGTTATTTCCTCCATATGTTATAGAACTCTAATTAAAATTCCTTGCTTACTCCTGTTTCCTCTCAACTCATTTTCCAAATGTCAATGGCTTCAGCTTTTCTTTCCTCATTTTTAACTACCTAACAAGAATAAATATGGAGCTGTTTTCACCCCCTTTCCATCTGAGTGTACTTGTCATTACTTTTAGAGTTATGGAAAATAGGATGAGGTAGGGAACATTTTCTCTTATTCATGCTTAGTGTTTATGTTTCTTTGTCTTCAACTGTAAACTTGAGCAAGTAAATCCAAACAAATCAAGGTCTCAGGAATCCACAATTTCTAGTGTAGCAACTAGCAACCTCTGACTGTAAGTGACAACAGGAGGCACATCAGTGCCCCTGATGTCATATCTGGCTTAAGATACACAAAGGAAACACTTCTCATTAAACAACAACAACAACAACAAAAACTATCTTAGTTATTAAATTTGTATAACCCTTTGCAGTTTTCAAAAAAATTATAACTTACCTCAACAACTCTGTATAGGTAGTTATTTCTATGTCTGTTTTACCAGCTAAGAAAAGAAGCTAATTAGGTAACTGGGACAAATTTCCACAGACAGGGTGGCTTAAGCGACAGAGATTTATTTCTTTAAAGTTCCGCAGCCTAGAAGTCCAAGACCAAGGTGTTGGCAGGTTTATTTCTTCTGGGGCCTCTCTCCTTGGCTTGCAGATGGCCGCCTTCTTACAGTGTCCTCACATGGCCTTTTATCTTTCCTTTGTCTCTCTTGTGTCTCTCTTTATGTCCAAATTTCCTCCTGTTATAAGAATACCAGTTGGATTGGATTAGGGTCTAGAAGCCTCATTTTAACTTAATTACCACTCTGGGTCTCATATCCAAACAAAATGGGTCTTCAAAAAGTTCATGAAAAGAATTTATCTTTTAATTCTATTTCTTCCACAAACTTTTTGAAGTACCCTCATACATTCTGAGATACTGGGGGTTAGGTTTTAATATATGAATTTTTGGGGGACACAATCGGCACATAGCAGTAATAGTAATCAGTTGTTCTGATTCCAGCTTTTTCTAGTTAACCATGACGGAAAACAAGTATAAGATGAAGACAGACACAATGGAGAAGTAGGAAAATTAAAGAAAGGAGTCCCTATTAGGACAAATGCCAGTTAAGCAGGCTTCAGGCTACTCTCCAAATGAATCTATCCTGTCTTGGTCTTTCTGGATATCTGATTTTTTTTTTAACTTCTGTTTTTAAGCCTTGTTCTCACCCAAGAGATATCTCCCAGGCTACTCTCCAAATGAATCTATCCTGTCTTGGTCTTTCTGGATATCTGATTTTTTTTTTTAACTTCTGTTTTTAAGCCTTGTTCTCACCCAAGAGATATCTCCTTTTTTTTTTAGCTCTATTGAAAAGCTTCTGTTACTGTTCTCTAGCTCAGCAGGCCTTTATAAGTATAGACACAAAGTTACTCTTGCAAACTCAAGCAGATACTCATGTATCTATTTTTAGGATGTCTGTTTCCTAAAAGCAACATAGAATTTAAAGAATTCTGTGATAATTAGGCTTTCAGGTGCTGGAAAGGGGTGAATTCCACAAAGAACACTCATCTCCCTGAAGTACCCCCTTGTATCTATTTTTAGGATGTCTGTTTCCTAAAAGCAACATAGAATTTAAAGAATTCTGTGATGATTAGGCTTTCAGGTGCTGGAAAGGGGTGAATTCCACAAAGAACACTCATCTCCCTGAAGTACCCCCATCCTTGTGTTGTACTGCTAAACACTTCAGGGCCTGTGAATTAAATTAGTATCAGATTCACTCTCATTGCAAATTCCCAGCTAGTTTTCTTCCTATTTTTAATAAAATAATGTCTTTCTGTTACTGGGAACAGTGAGAAATTGCCCTCCCTTTTCCCAAAGTGCATGATAGAATTTAAGAATGGCTGAGATTCACTTAGCCTTTGCACAAATACAAGTTTTACAGAAATAGAAATTTTGCAGAAAGGAACATTTTTAACTTTGTGTGCTTTACTGAAAAGGAAGCACAGATGAGCCAAGAGAGTAGGGCTTGTTCTTTGGGAACAGGAACATTTTTGGAACCTTTGTCTCCTTGTATCTCTTTCCCTTGACTACAGGGTTCTCTAGAGAAACAGAATCAATAGGATATATCTATCTATATCTATATCTATAGAGAGGGTGTGTGTGTGTGTGTGTGTGTGTGTGTGTGTGAGAGATGAGAGAGAGAGAGAGAGAGAGAGAGAGAGAGAGAGAGAGAGAGAAGAGGAGATTTATTATGAGAAATGGCTCATGCACTTATGGAGGCTGAGAAGTCTTACAATTTGCTGTCTACAAACTGGAGAACCAGGAAAGCTGGAATATAATTCAGTCCCTGTCCAAAAGCCTGAGAACCGGAGGAGCCAGTGGTGTTATTCCCACTCTGTGGCTGAAGGCCAGAGAATGGAGAGAAGGAAAGGGAGTGTGCATGTTGGGAAATGGGGGGTGAGCTGCTGGTGTAAATCTCACAGACCAGAGGCCTGAGAACCTGTAGTTCTGATGGCCCAGAGCAGAAGATGAATGTCACAGCTCAAGAGGAATTTGCCCTTCCTCTGCCTTTTTGTTCTATTTGGACTCAATGAATTGGATGATCTTGCCCACATCGATGAGGATGGATCTTTTTTTTTTTTTCCTTTTTGTCTTTTTTCGTGTCCGGCAACAGATCGCAACCCTCAGTGTCGTGCCCGTACCGGACCGGGACCGGCAATGGGATCGCAACCCTCGGTGTTGCGCCCGCACCTCGCTCAGCCAGTGAGCGGGAACCGGTCTGTATGTGGGATCCGAACCCTCGTCAGGAGCGCCACCGCGCTTCCCAAGTGGCGCACTGTAGCAGTGCGCCACCGGGCCGGCCCAGGATGGATCTTTTTTACTCAGTCTGCTTATTCAAATGCTGATCTCTTCTGGAAACACCTTCACAGAAACACCCAGAAACAATGTTTGAACAGTTATCTGGACATCCCTTAGCCCAGTCAAGTTGACACATAGAATTAATCATCATGCCTTTCCTTAAACCATGTACATGAGTCATTTTAGGATCAAATTTAATGTGTGAGAAAGAACCCCTCTGTGCATAACTGCTTTAAATAAAATCCAGTTAAAAGTAGTCTTTTACACATCCTCTTTCTGGTCCCAGACGAAAGTCTGCTTTTTATTTTGACACGTGGATGCAGTAGAATCAATTCAGTCTGTTATGTGTCAAAAGCTGACACTACTGGGGCATGCGATTTATGTCTGCTAGACAGTTGGTAGGTGCTAGGTATATGCATAGTTGCATATGCACATGTGTGCAACCCAAGGAGTGGAGTGATTTAGTTTAATCGAGAGAACAAACACATGTAAATAAATCCTTCTGCCCTTCAGGCTTATCCCATCTTAGTCCTTTTCTTTTGAGAACCTGATTTTTCTTTGGTAACCCGTCTTTGCATAAATAAAGCTACATCTACATGATTACAAGGTTCCTGGCCTTGTGGTAAGTAAAGAATGGAACTTTCTGTCAGGTGAGAACATCGACATTTTGGGGGACCTCCAGAAGAGAGGAATTCACACAACTTGTACAGGTAATCAGAAAGTAAGTCAGATCCTTGGCTTGGCTTCCTAAGACTCAAGTGGCTTTTGAAGGCCTAATCTGAGATTCTTTATAAAAGTCCCAGCAAAGCCAATCAGGAAAAGCTTATATGATAAATCATTATTTTTGCTGCACTTTATGCAAATAATCTGGCCAGAAACTAAACTTATTTTGCAAACGAATTAGCCTTGTCATAAATATATTTGTTAAAAATGGGAAACTTGGAGAGAGAAATTGTGTTTCAATAGGAAACTATGGTACACCTGTTATTAGATTCTAGTCCTGTCTTTTAATCTGTTAGTAAAGCTTGTATCTTCCAGGCGACAACAGTTCCACACCAGGATGATGGTGGTAGAAGGATTCCAACCCATCTTCTCCTGAGAGGAACCGAGTCCCTATAAATCACTAGATCAGTCAGTGAGAGATTTTATGCCTCCGAAATGTAGGCAGGGACTATGCTCATGACCAGGAAGAAGTAGTTTCAGAAGAATGAGACCTCCAGCCCCTTTCTCTTTAGGAGGAACGAAGATAAAATTTCTCAGGGGAAATGAGATGGATTAGGGCCAGGTCTGTGAACAAAACTGACTCCATTGTCTGTGCACAGCACATTTTGTTACTTTTCTTCTCCTCAGTCATGAGAAACCTAGAATGTATGATTACCCCATAGCCCACCCTGATAAAATAAACTGAGATAAGAAGGGAACAGATATTTACTGAGTTACAAAACCCCTTCCCCAAGGCTTGTTAAAATATAACTGTGAACTTTGTTTAAAACTTATTATTATCTACCAATTCCTTCTTTTCCAATAATTGTAAAAATTACATTACAGATTAACCTTAAGACTCCTTTAGGAGTTCCTGCGTGTGCACAAAGCTTCAAGGTGACAGCTACAATGACTTTCCTGGGGTGATGATAATGAACAACACCACCGTCTTGGAGCTACTGAGCAGGCACAAGGACTAAAGCTCTAAATGAGCATGTGCCCATGACACAGCCAGGAGGAACAGAACGGACCACCTCCAGAGGTGCAAAATGATGATGTTGGCCTGCACCCCTTCACCCCTTGCCCTATAAAGGACTCTGAACAGTTTCCCTTGGGGAGCTAGCTTTCCTGTAACTGCCCTACCTTATGCATAAGTTGCTAGCTTTAAATAAATAAATAAATAAATAACAAATAAATAAATAAATAAAGCTACAGACCAGCTTGCAAGGCTTGTAGACACCTCTTACCTATCAAGACAGGTAACTCTCTTCAGGGATCTGCTGATTCAATAATGGTAATGGAAGCATGTCCTACTTCCACTTGTTCTGAGACTGCTTGAGTCCACAATACATACTGGTATGTAATGGCAATTATATTAGCAAATAATTAAGCTACAGCTTCTAAAATTAGAGGCTGTGCCTACTTACAAAAGAATGCTGACTTATGTTCCTGAGATTTAATTGTTTTTATGATTTTTGCTCATATGAAAGAGCTGAAGCCTTCTTTTCTTTCCAACTCCCATATGTATAAATTGTCCCAGAAGACTCTGCACTGCAGGGATTCTATTAACAAATAGAAAGGGAGCCTTTGGGGAAGATTTAACTGATCATTCATTGGATTGGTCATTGAAAGAACAGTGCATCCAACAGCTGAGCCTGATGATTGAGTCATGCTTTGAGTGGAAATGTGGATGGGTTTTATGCAGGAAACACCCAGGAGAAGATATCCAGCAGGCTGGCAGGAGAGGGGGCCACTGACATGCGAATGTGGGCTTGGAGAGATGGGAAGGATTTGTAACAGCTGCTGAGCAGAATGGGACAGGAAGTTCCACTGACTGAATAAAATGAGATGCAGGAAACACCCAGGAGAAGATATCCAGCAGGCTGGCAGGAGAGGGGGCCACTGACATGTGAATGTGGGCTTGGAGAGATGGGAAGGATTTGTAACAGCTGCTGAGCAGAATGGGACAGGAAGTTCCACTGACTGAATAAAATGACTAAAGAATTGTCATCCTATTGTAGGCTTCACTAGTTTTAGATACTGTGGTTTTGGAGTGTCATCAACAGAATAGTTATAGAACTATCTCTCATGATACTCCAGGGCCAGAACATGTGAAATAGGATAACCAGGACTTTTGTCTCTTGGTTACTGTCAAACTGAAGCTATTGATTTTAGTCATAGAGGTTCTAGGTTTTCAATCTATTATGAATTTCAAAGCTGTTAGAATAGCAATAAACAAAGGATGAATAAGGCTTGGATACATTTAATTGATATTAAAATTACCACAAATCATTACTCTAAATTTTTAGAGTAAATGACTACACGAACTGGGATGAAACAATAAAAGAAAATCAAAGAAAAAACAAAAAAAACAGAAAGACTAAATTTTAGCATATCCTAGCCCACTCAAAGATACAAATAGTTTAAATCTGGCCCCTCCCACAGTGAAAAAACAGAAAATATTGTATGTTTTTTTCTTTCTAAGACAAAAAAGAAGGTATTGATTGACAGGTTTTTATTATGTAGACATATAGGATTACTCTGAGTTAATGCACAAGGTTTATTCAATCTTGTATTATCTAGGCCAGTGCCGTACAATAAAATATAATGTGAGTCACATATATAATTTAAAATTTTCTAGTAGCCTCATTGAAAAAGTAAAAAGAAACAGGTGAAATTAATATCAGTTATATATTTTATTTATTTCAATATGTCCAAACATTATCATTTCAACATATAATCAATATGAAAAATTCAGGTATTTTGCGTTCTTTTTTTCATACTACGTCTTTGAATCTGATATGATATTTTATACTTATAGCACATCTCAATTTGGACTTACCACATTTGAAGTATTCAATAGTCACATGTGGATATTGGCTACTATATTGGACAGTGCAGATCTAGAAGAAACATGCACATTAATGTAAAATATTATTATGTGTTTATAAAAACTCTTTCTACAATTTGAAAATATACTTTGGGATTTTCCCAGCCAATATCTCTTTGAAGTTTGCCTAATTAGAAGCATCTAAGTTACAATGTTTTACCTTGAGGATTTTTAGGGATTGAGTCTAAAATCACTTTCTGATTGAAATTGCATTTCTTTTTGGAAGACAGGAAAATCACGAGTGTTTGAACAAACGAGTGTTTTTCTTTCTGTTCGACTTTAGAGACAGTAAATTTTGAATTGTAATTTAACATTTGCATGGTGTTTTTTCCTTCGGAAACAGAAAAACATTGATATTCTTTGGAGACCTGGGGAATTACAGCTAGAACAACTGCTCCATTTTGGGTATGTTCATGTAATTATAGTACTTGCATTAGTGTATTGGGTGTAAATACAGCCTCTCAGGGATTTCCTCCATCCCTATTTGACATGGAAGTACAGACACATCTCAATTGATGATGGGGTTATGTCCCAATAAATTCATCATAAGTTGAAAATATCATTAAGTAGAAAATGCATTTAATCCACCTAACCTACTGAATACCATAGCTTAGCCTTACCTTCCTTAAACGTGCTCAAGATTCTTACATTAGCCTACAGTTGGGCAAAATCATCTAGCATAAAGCCTATTTATAATAAAGTGTTGAATATCTCATGTAATTTATTAAATACTGTACAGAAACTGAAAAACTGTGGTTTTATGTTGCTTGAAATATGGTTTCTACCAAATGCCTATTGCATTCGAACCATTGTAAAATCGAAAAATCCCAAGTCAAACCATTGCATGTCAGGGACTCTCTGTAGTTGGGTGATTTCCTCGCTCTCAAGAATGAGAAATAGCAGAGAAATCCACTGGACTGGTGGGGCTGTTTTGACAGGAATAAGGAACATCTCATGCTTGGATAGTAGACTGAGTCATGGTCAGGCAGGTATCTCAGCAGATGCCTTCACAACTAGAAGGTATTTATTGTTTATTTAACAAATACATAATGCTTACCAAGCAGTGCAGGCTGTCCAATTGTTTTATAAATATTACCCACTTAATCCACACGACAATCCTGTGACATCGGTACTATTATTCCCAGTTCAGAGGTGAGAAAACTGAGGCACAGAAGGGTTAAGTGACTCACCTGTGGTCTCATAGTGACTGGCAGAGCCAGGAATCAGACCCAGGCAGTCTGGCTCTACAACTATGCCCTAACCAGTCTGCTCCTCTCAGCTGCTCCAACCAACTGTCACAGAGCCTCCCTCTGCACCCCTTGGAAGATGTACATGCCCCTCTCTCCCGCAATCTTATGTCACCTTGAGAAAGAGGTCACTGAAATTATATTTCACCACTCCTTCAAAATGGGAGATAAAAATGGGAAGGTTAAGTTATAAAAAATAAAAATGCTGTATTTTCACATACCTCAGTTAAAGACATGAATGTCATACCTGCTACACAAATATAATTTATTACCCCCAATAATTGGCCTCTGGAATCTGTTTTGTTTATATGCAGACTCTTCAGTTCTTGCAAATTTTGAAGAATAATGTGTTACTGTGATGGATGCTGCAAGGTAGAACCGAGAGAAGCTTTGGGCTTAGGACAAAGATAAAGCCCCTCCCCATCACTGCAAATATTGCCTAAACTTGAGTGGCAGCTCTCCTTTGCTTTTCCTGTCAAAGGGTAAAGAGAAAAGTCAGGCAGTGTGTTAAGGGGAAGCTACATCTATTGAACATATTTCTGGAAGATCTAAGATTTTCTGCAGTTCAGTATGAGTACAAATGTTAAAAATGAGCTAGCTAAAGAGGGCAAGGATAAAAGGTTTACAAACTTCTGCAACGAGGTCAAAAGATGCACAAACTATTAAAAAAAAACTTTTTGTGTGAGCTTAAAATAGAAATACATGTCAAACTACCCCAGTGGTTACTATTTTTATTATATTTATTATTATTATTTTTAACTGCAAATACTCAGCTCTGTAGCTGCCCAATTGAGAACATGATTATTCGTTCACCCTTATTTTGGACAAGGAGTAGGTTATCCTCACACTAAATTATTTCACACAAAGATCCACATGCAATAAAGTATTCTGTGGAGTTTTCACATCCATTAGGAAGGATCGCCAGGCATCTTGACCAAGCTGCTCCATGATGTGTTATTTTTCTCTGAAATCTTTCTTAGACTACTGCCTTATTAATAGTTTTATACTTGTTCTTATAGAAAAAGGTGAAAGGATTGTATTGATGGGAGCAGTTGTTTTCAGATACATCAGGAATAATTTCTCTCTGGGAAGGACTGTGGGACCAGGATTGGCTAAGTCTGAGGGTGTGTGGGACTAGACCAAGAGGTGCACTAGCATAATTAGACGTGGCTGATAGTAATTCCACATGCCTGGCACTATTCTAACTCTTTTATACTTATGTTAGTAAAACCTCACAAAAATTCTATCAGTTAGGTACTATTGCCATTCCCTTTAAAAGATTAGAGAGTTGGTGCTCAGGGAAGTTAAGTAACTTGCTTAAGGTTACACAGCAAATAATGTCAGAGCTGGGATTTGAACTCAAGTTTGCCTTACTTTATGCTCCTAATTGTTGCAGTCTACTGACAGGACCTAGAATTAACCTCAAGTTAGGAGACAAGAATATTTGTTTGTTCGTGTGTGTGTGTGTGCGCGTGCACATGCATGTGTTGGGAGATGGTTGGTCTAGAACAGGGTTTGGCAAGCTTTTTCAATGAAGGACCAGATATGAATATTTCAGATTTTGCGGGCCACATATGGTCTCCGTTGCATAATCTTTGTTTTTCTTTACAATACTTTAAAAATGTAAAACACATCATTTTAGCTGTCTATACAAAAGAGGTCACAGGCTGGCTTTGTCTTGTATATTGCTAATCCTAGTTCTAAAAACTACTTATATTAATGTACACTAATACTGAGGGCGAGTTTTGAAACGATGTTTGAAAAACAGAAATTCATATATATGTATGCAGACTGTCATGCATCACTTAAGGGGGATACATTCTGAGAAATGTATTATTAGGTGATTTTGTTGTGCAAACATCATAGAATGTTACTTACACAAACCTAGATGGTATAGCCTACTGTACACCTAGGCTGTATGGTATAGCCTATAGCTCCTGACTGCAAACTTCTATAGCTTGTTACTTTACTGAATGCTATAGGCAATTGTAACACAATGGTAAGTATTTGTGTATCTAAACATAGAAAAGGTACTGTAAAAATACAACAGAAACGTTATGTGGTGCATGACTGTGTGTATATATAGATCTGTATCTATGGCATTTTCTAACTTCAAGTTCTTTGTTAGTAGGACAGTATTGCTACACTCTCAGAAAGCAGGCATATTTTGCTAAACTTGATAAAGTGTAAATAACTCAGATGGTTATAGACTTCTTTGTATATTTAATGTGTTTGTCTATATGCATACATACATGCATATATGTATACATATGAATTGATATATATGAATTGATTTCCTAATCTAGTACCCAATCTGTTCTATAGATTACATATTGAAACAAGCCAATGTAGTTATGGGATAAAAATTTGGTGTATACTATTGGGTTTGGGGGTTGGCAATGCTAATAGGTTACACTCTTATCTCTCCTCCCAAGTTTTAATCCAATCGAGATAAAAGCATCTGATGAGGATCAAAATGTCATTTTGTTGCTGATAGGGCTGTATGAAAATAGCTTAAGGTGTGAGCTTCTAATTATTGAACCCTTGGGCTGAATTACTCACCTAGTTTTAGGCTGCACTGGGCAACTGTAGTCTTCTCCTCATGGGACAGGATCTTTCCTGCTGTGTATCATATGCCTCAGGGACAGAGGACCAAAGCACTATTTTAACTGGGAGGCAGATCTGGAAAAGAGGAGGGAGGAACTCAGCACATCCAGATCCCTTTCCTCCCCTAAACTTTGTGATCACCCCAAGATGGTCAACAGCAGTCAGCTTAGCCTTTCCAATTAGGGTACCAGTTTTGTTGTCCAAATTGGAGACCCCAAAGGAGAAATTGGTGCTCGATTGTGAAAGACACACTGTTAGCTATTCTATTCATCATCATTTTATATAAAACCAGATAAAAAACAAATTTAATTTTTTAAAAATCTGGCAAATCTGGTTTGACTCTTCGTGTATTTTGTCCTGGTCAGTGACATTTAATGTAGTCTAAAGATTTACTGTGCTGCTGAAATGATGGAAATGTCCTGGGCTGTGTCACCCAGTCTGCCCATGTCCCCCAGCATGCCCGAGGGGCTCAATGACAGAGCCATGGTCATTGCATTTCAATATGTTCAGGTCTGGTCATCTTCATCAGGAAGCTGACTGGTACGGAGGGAGGCTAGATTAAATCAAAATGACAGAAGCAGAAAAGGGATAAATTGCCCCAGTATTCTCTCTTCCAAACAACAATCATTCCATGATGTACAAACCCCTGATTTTCTCCCTTACCACTCCTAGCTTCTTGCATTTACTGTGTAATTGGAGTTTAGGGGTACAAGAGGCATGGAGCCATCCTCTCCAAGTCATGTGGTTCTCTCCATTCTTGCTTTTCCCTCCCTTCCTTCCTTCCCCATACCAAATATTTGCCAATATGTGCCACTGTGCTTGATGCTGGGGTTACAGTGGCAAGCAGTTCAGACATTGCTTCAGTCCTCATCAGCCTGCAGACCAATGGGACAGCCCAGACATTCAACAGGCTGAAACCTCCATTGTAGCTTCTGTCTAGTTGGAGTTCATGGAGGTTCTCGATGTGCAGATTTAAATGTTTCTTGTCAAATTTCGTCTGGAAAGTTAATCTTATACAGTATTTTGTCTGATTTGTGAATTGCTTTATATGGGAAGCATTTAAAAAGGATCATTGGGCCATCCCTGTCCTCATCCATGTTCTCGTTCCTGTCCATGTTGCTGGCCGGGGGCATGCTGTGGATGCGTAGGCCCTACCTGGCTGCCCCGCTGCTATAGGCTGCCCTCGGCCTCGCATGGGGTGGGTGTGGAGGGCCTGTGGGCTGGGTGGTGAGCTGGGGGTGTGTGCGAGCCTGGCTGCAGCCTGCAGGACAGGTACAACAGCTGCACCAGAAGGAAGGACCCTCTGGTTGTGGTGCCCACAGAGGCCATCTCCTGGTATAGCTGTGGACCAGCTATATACAATTATGCACACCTTGGCCGTGCTTGCTTTTATGTTAGATTTGATACAATTTGCAGGATCCTAACCAAGGTTTTTGAATGCAACATAGTCACGATGATGGGTATTATAGATGTGGATGGTAAAATAAACAAAAGAGCCAATCAGATGAATATTTCACCTCCTTCTCTTGCCAGTCTTTATGAGGAAGATTTTAAGTAAGTCATGGCAGCCTTGAAGGTTCTCCAACCCACAGTGTATGTGACGGTAACTGAAAAATATTCCCCAGATCATTACTTTCGTTGAAGGAATAATTGCTCATGGGCATGCGTATTCAACAGCGAAAGGCAATGTCTACTTTGACTTGAGGTCTAGAGGAGACGAGTACGGCAAACTGGTCAGTGTGGTCCCCAGCCCAGCAGGAGAGCCAGCTGATTTTGACAAATGACACGCCAGTGACTTTGCCTGTGGAAGGCAGCCAAGCCCCAGGTGGCTTTTTGGGCCTCTCCTTGGGGAAATGGAAGACCTGGCTGGCATATTGAGTTCTCTGCCATAGCAAGTATGGTGTTTGGAAGCGAACTGGACATCCATTTCGATGGGATAGATTTAGCTTTTCCATGGATTTGAAATTGCACAGTGTGAGGTCTTTCATCATGCAAGCAGTGGGGAAATTATTTTCTACGTTCTGGTCACTAGCACATGAAAGGCAAAGAAGAAAAAATGTCCAAATCATTAAAAATCTACATCACTGTTAAGGACTTTCTGAAGATATTTCCCCCTGACATCTTCTGGCTTTTCTGCATGTGGAGCAGTTACAGATCAGTTGTTGACTACAGTGACAGCTCCATGCTGGAGGCTGAGCACCTCCAGCTGGGGCTTGCCTCCTTCATTGAGGATGCGCACACCTACATGAAGGGGCAGCTGGCCTGCAGTTCTGTTGGGGAGGATGTGCTATGGGAGAGACTCACCAGCAGCAAGGGGACCATGAGGGTGCCACTGGCTGATGACTTTGACATTTCTGGGGTGGTCCATGCCCTCCTCCACCTGTCCATGCTGTCCTGGACCTCATGAACCATGGGAATGAACAGCTCAGGGTGGCCACTAAGAAACCTGGTGGTCTGCAAAGTCTGGCTGTGTTTCATGCCATTGTCTCCTATGTTGAATAATTTTTTGAGATCGTTGGAATTTCTCTGACAAATTGACAGTGTGTTGCAGGAGACGGCAGTGTAGCCATACTGCACAACATGGTGGATGAACTGGTGCAGTTCTGGCTGAAGGTTCGGCAGTACATGGTGGCCACACCAGAGGCCACTTGGGGAGGCCTGGCAGCAGCAGCTGCTCGAGAGGTGGCCCCTGCTGGAGGTGTGTGACACCCTGTGCCAGGACCTCACTGACCATGCCATCAGCACTAAGGACAGAAGTGGTTCCACATCTATGTAGGAACTGCTGGATCAAAAGACAAAAGACCCAAAACTGGGGAGCTGAGGATGAAGTAAAGCCATGGACTCCCAGACTCATGATGTGGCTTCTGTGCTCTCCTATGATACAAACTTTATATTAAAGTTTCCGAGTTCTGGGTCAAGATGGTGGATGAGAGGTGCCCCTCATGCAATTCTCCTGCAGAAGAGGTCCAGAGCAGGGACTGGACAGCCAGGATCAGCACAAGAGAGATTCTCCTGTGAGACTAGAAGAGTCTACTCAGCTGCAAGCACTTCCCAGTGGTAACCCCTGGTTGCTCCTGACCCAGCCTGCCCTACCACTGCTGAGGTTGTCAGTGCCATTGTCCAACCCTAGGGCAGGGATCCTTCTCCCCCATGGGACTTCCTCCTGCTCTCTGCAGCAGCCACTGAAGCATGTTGCTGCATGGCCCATGCCACCTGCAGCTGCATTCCCAGCCTTTGGAACTGCAGACTGGTTCTATACCTGGAATCTCAAAAACAAACAAAACAAACAAACAAACAAACAAACCTACCACCATGAATATACAAGAAAAAACAAATCCCACTGTACTGTACTACCTCAAAAACCCAACAAACTCCAAAGCCAAAGAACAACAGGAAAAGAAAGGAACAAAAGATACTTAAAACAACCACACAAAAGCAATTAAATAACAGGAGTTAGACAATACCTTTCAATAAGAATGCTAAATGTTAGTGGATTGAACTCCCCACTCAAAAGACATTGAGTGGTCAGATGGGTTAAAAAACTAGACCCAACTATATGCTGCCTGCAAGATAGCCACCTCACCTGTAAAGGCTCACACACTAATAGTGAAAGGATATACCACACAAATGGAAACCAGAAAAAAGATATACCACACAATGGAAACCAAACATGAGCTGGAGTAGCTATTCTTACATCAGATAAAATAGACTTTAAACCAAAAACTATAAAAAGAGACAAAGAAGGCCATTATATAATGATAAAGGGATTGATCCACCAAAAAGGCATAACAATCATAAATATATATGATCCCAACATTGGTGCATCCGGATATGTAAAGCAAACATTATTACACCTAAAGAGAGAGATAGACCTCAACACAGTAATAGTTCGGGACCTGAACATTGTCCACTCAGCATTGGACAGATCATTTAGGCAACAAACCAACATAGAAACACAGAATTTAAACTACACTTTAGACCAATAGGACTTGGTGGATATATTTAGAACATTTCACCCAACAACTAGAGAATATGCATTCTTCTCATCAGCACTGGAACATTCTCCAAGTTTAGACCACATATTAGGTCACAAATCAAGTATCAACAAATTTTTAAAAACTGAAAAAATTTTATGCATCTTCTCAGACTGCAATGGATTAAAACTGGAAATCAATAACAAACAAAACTTTGGAAACCATACAAATACATGGAAATTAAATAACATGCTCCTGAATGGCACATGGGTTAAAGAAGAAATCAAACAGGAAATCAAAAAATTTCTCAAAGCTAATGATAATGACACATCATACTCAAACCTATGGGATACTATAAAAACAGTACTAAGAGGAAAGTTTTTTTGCATAAATGCTTAAATCAAGAGAATAGAAAGACTTCAAATAAACAACCTAACATTACACCTCAAAGAACTAGAAAAAGAATAACGATCCAATCCCAAAGTTAGTAGATGGAAAGAAATAATTAAAATCAGAGCAGAACTAAATGAAATAGAGACCAAAAATATGATACAAAATATCAATGAAACAAAAACTTGGTTTTTTGAGAAGTTAAACAAAATAGACAAACGATTAGCCAGACTAACTAAAAAAAAAGAAGAGAGAAGACCTAAATAACAACAATCAGAAATGAAAACGGAGACGTCACAACTAATACCACAGAAACACAAAGAATCATTAGAGATTACTATGAACACCTATATGCAAGCAAATTTGAAAACCTGTAGGAAATGGATAAATTTCTGGACAAATGCAAACTACCAAGACTGAACAAAGAAGACACAGAAAAACCGAACAGACCAATAACAAGCTACAAGATTGAAGCAGTAATTAGAAATCTTCCAACAAAAAAAAGCCCAGGACCAGTTGGCTTCCTTGCTGAATTCTACCAAACCTTTAATGAGGAATTAATACCAATTCTTTCCAAACTATTCCAAAAAATAGAAACAGAGGCCATTCTCCCAAAGTCATTCTACGAGGTCAGCATCACCCTCATACCTAAACCAGACAAAAATACAACAAAAAAAGAAAACTACAGGCCAATATCCTTGATGAACTTAGACCTAAAAATCCTCAACAAAATACTAGCAAACAGAATACAGCAACACATCAGAAAGATTATACACCATGATCAAGTGAGATTCATCCCAGGGATACAAGGATGGTTCAACATATGCAAATCAATAAATGTGATACACTGTCAACAAAATCAAGAACAAAAACCATGTGATCATCTCAATAGATGCAGAAAAGGCATTTGAAAAAGTTCAACATTCCTTTATGATTATGATTCTCAACAAATTAGGTGTAGAAGGAAGGTATCTCAACACAATAAAAGCCATGTATGGAAAAACCCACTGCCCGTATCATCCTGAATGGGGAAAAGCTGAAAGCTTTCCTCTTAACAACAGGAACAAGACAAGGATGCCCACTCTCACCACTCCTATTTAAGATAGTATTGGTAGTACTTGCCAGAACAGTTAGACAAGAGAAAGAAATAAATGGTGTCCAAATAGGGAAAGACAAAATCAAATCGTCCCTGTTTGCAGATGATGTGATTCTATATATAGAAAACCTGAGAACTGTACCAAAAAACTCTTAGAGGTGATAAATGAATTCAGTAAGGTTGCAGGATACAAAATCAATATACAAAAACCAGTATTGTTTTTGTACTCCAACAATAAACTAGAAGAAAAAGAAATCAAGAAAGCAAGCCCATTTACAATAGTCACCAAATAAAATAAAATAAAATAAAAATCTAGGAATAAATCTAATGAAAGAGGTGAAAGATCTCTACAACAAGAACTATAAATCACTGCTGAAACATTAAAGAGGACACAAAAAGATGAAAGACATTCCTTGCTCGTGGACTAGAAGAATCAATGTAGTGAAAATGCCCATACTACCCAAAGCCATCTACAGATTCAATGCAATCCCCATCAAAATACCAGTGACATTCTTCACAAAACATAGAAAAAACAATCCTAACATTCATATGGAACAACAAAATACCCCAAATAGCTAAAGAATCCTGAGCAAAAAAGCTAAAGCTAGAAGCATTACACTCCAGACTTCAAACTATATTACAGTTCTATAGTAAACAAAACAGTATAGTACTGTCATAAAAACAGACAAATAGACAAATGGAACAGAATAGACAACCCAGAAATCAACCCACGTATTTACAGCCAACTGATCTTCGACAAGGGCACCAAGAACATACAATGGGGAAAGGAGAACCTCTTCAATAAATAGTGTGGGGAAACTGGACATCCATGTGTAGAAGAATGAAAACTTGATCTGTACCTCTTGCCATATACCAAAATCAACTCAAAATTGATTAAAGACTTAAATGTAAGACCTGAAACTTTAAAACTCCTACAAGAAAACAGGAGAAACATTCCAGGATGTAGGACTGGGCAAAGACTTTATGAATGAGACCCCAAATTACAAGCAACAAAAGGAAAAATAAACAAGTGGGATTATATGAAACTAAAAAGCTTCTTCACAGCAAAGGAAACAATCAGCAGAGTGAAAAGACAACCTACAAAATGGGAGAAAATATTTGCAAACTGTGCATCAGATGAGGGATTAATATCCAGAATATACAAAGAGCTCAAATAAATTTACAGCAAAAAACCAAACAATCCAATTAAAAAATGGGCAAAGGAGCTGAACAGACATTTCTCAAAGGAGGACATACAACTGGTCAACAGGTATATGAAAAAAATGCTCAACATCACTAATCATCAGGGGAATGCAAATCAAAACCACTTTGAGATATCATCTGTTGCTAGTTAGACAGGCTATTAAAAAAAGAGAGAGAATAGCAAATGCTGGTGAGGATGTGGAGAAAGAGGAACACTTCTGCACTGTTAGTGGGAATGTACATTAGTACAGCCATTATGGAGAACAGTGTGGACTTTCCTCAGACAACTTCAGATAGAACTACCATGTAATCCAGCAATCCCACTACTGGGGATATATCCAGAGAATTGGAAATCATCATGTCCAAGGGATATTTGTCTTCCTGCAGCTCTATTTACAATAGCTAGGCAATAGAACCAACTTAAATGTCCATTGTTGGATGACTGGATAAGGAAAATGTGGTATATATACACAATGGAATACTACTCTGCCATAAAAAAGAATGAAATACTACCATTTTCAGCAACATGGATGAGCCTGGAGAAAATTATCCTAAGTGAAACATTTGAGGTGCAGAAAGAGAAACACCTCATGTCCTCACTTATAAGCAGGAACTGAATCCATAAATAAACAGATAAACGATAAAGAGAGACAGAGAGAGAGAAAGAATGAAATAATAATCACAATAACACGTTACATTTTTAGGAGGAGAGAAAAGAACTGTGGTTACTAGAAGTGGGAAAAGGGAGGGGGGGGGAGAGGCAGGAGGGTTAATGAGAAATTGGTTAGTGGACTCAAAGAATGATTACGTAATGTAATGATGACTAAGCTAATTATCCTGATCTAACCATCACACATTACACACAACTATTTTTTTTTTTTCCTTTTTGTCTCACTTTATAAAGGGTCTTTGTCATGAATGAGTGTTGGATTTTATCAAATGCTTTTTCGGCGTCAATAGAGATGATCATATGGTCCTTGTGTTTGGTTTTATTAATATGGTGGATCACATTTATTGATTTGCGTATGTTGAACCAACCTTGCTTCCCTGGGATGAATCCCACTTGATCGTGGTGAATGATCTTGCATATGTGTTGTTGTATTCTGTTTGCTAATATTTTATTGAGGATTTTAGTGTCTATATTCATCAAGGATATCGGCCTGTAGTTTTCTTTCTTGGTTATATCTTTACCTGGTTTTGGTATCAGGATGATGTTTGCTTCGTAGAATGTGTTTGGAAGCTTTGCTTCTGCTTCAATCTTTTGTAATAGTTTGTAAAGAATCGGTGTCATTTCCTCTTTGAATGTTTGGTAAATTCTGCTGTGAATCCATCTGGTCCTGGGCTTTTCTTTGTTGGGAGCTTTCTGATAACAGCTTCAATCTCCTTTACTGTTATTGGTCTGTTCAGGTTTTCTACATCTTCTTGTCTTAGTTTTGGAAGCTCGTGTGAGTCCAGAAATTTATCCATTTCCTCCAGATTTTTGAACTTGTTGGTGGATAGCTGTTTGTAGTAGTCTCGGATGATTCCTTGTATTTCGGTTGGGTCAGTTGTCATATCACCTTTTTCATTTCTAATTTTTGTTATTTGAATCTTCTCTCTTCTTTTTTTTTGTTAGCCGTGCTAGTGGTATGTTGATTTGATTTATCTTTTCAAAAAACCAACTT
>NW_007739632.1:34469-35084 GCF_000696425.1 Galeopterus variegatus | reverse complement strand
ACTCTGTGACTGCTCAGATGGCCCTTAGTGTTCTACATGTGTGTTTGCCTCAGGACTTGGGTCTTACCGGGAAGCTTCCTCTCTGGTCAGCTCTGGGAGTTCTCCCTGATCCTTGAGTCCTGGCCCTGGCAGCTGGATCCTGTCCTGTCGGCCCGACAGGGTGTGTGAGATCTGTAAGTCTCCGCCTCGCTATCCGGGCATTTCCCCTTTCTGTGTGCACTCAATGGGGCCTCCCGGAGGGTGCATCTTTTTTTCCGAGACTCCTCCTCCTTTGCCGGACCCCTCCCCTCTCTGTGCGCTCAGTACAGGGCTGGGGCGTGTCTTCTGCAATCCTCGTCTCTCAGCCCTGCCTGGCCCTGAAGAGGTCTCAGGCCTCCGCCATGGACACTATGGGCATTCCTGCAGCCCTGGTGAAGGCCCTCTCTGGGCCTCCCACCTTCCCCCCGGTATTGCGGCCCCCTGTGTGGTTGAGTTATCTCCCACACCAGGGCGTGAGCACCCCGGGGGAGGATCCCACAGCACACAGTTCCTCTTTGAATACCCCCGGTGTGAGCCGGCTCAGCGCCCTCAGGCCGTCAGCTCTCTGGCAGGATCAAGCAGGCTCGGGGGCACCCC
>NW_007739632.1:31236-33749 GCF_000696425.1 Galeopterus variegatus | reverse complement strand
CCAGGGCGCGAGCCCCCCAGGGGAGGATCCCACAGCACACCAGGGCGCGAGCCCCCCAGGGGAGGATCCCACAGCACACAGTTCCTCTGTGAAACCCCCCCGGCGTGAGCCGGCTCGGCGCCCTCAGGCCAGCTCTCCGGCAGGATCAAGCGGGCTCGGGGGCACCCCAGTCACCCCTCTCCCAACCAGAAATCAGCCTGGGATTTTTCTGAACTGAAGGCCACAGAGATGGTATCTGTCTCCCGGAAGCAGGGAGCTTACCTGGGGCCGAAGCCCCAGGTGTGGTGGAGTGACAGTCTGGCCGGGATCCTCTTCCCTGCCCTCCCGATGCTGGCTGGGGGCTCCCCATGCCACCAGCCCTGCCAGAGATCCGCGGGTGGAGTGGGATTGGTGGCCAGTCCACAGGCCCCGGGGGGCCCTGCGCTGAGGCACACAAGTGGCACGGCTCAGTGAGGAGCCGCGCCAAGCAAAGATGGCTGGCTTGCCTGATCTGAGCCGGCCGGCTCCGCCCCCACCAGAGAAAAGGGAGGCAGCGCTGATGCAGGCGCCTAGCCTGGTGTGGTAAGTGGGAGCCGGGCGGGCCTTTGCCCCTCATGCGGGGCTGGGCTGGGAGTCACTCACAAAGCTCCCAGAGCTGGGCCGGTCCCGTGCCTTCCTCTCCGTCTCTGCGTCACCGCTGCCATATTTCCTGGCCTTTGTTGCCTTGGGCTGCTCAGTCTCCCAGTGCGGTTGGGGCGCTCTCAGGAATCTTCTTTTGCATCAGCCCTCAAACCTCGAGACTGTAGTTGCTTTTTTTCGTTGTAGATTAGTTGATCAGTGATTTATTCATTTTTTGTTGCTCTTGGAAATGCAAATAGTCCTCTGGCAGCACAGCGCACACTTCTCAGGCTGAAATAGTCCTCTGGCAGTACAGCGCACACTTCTCAGGCTCTCTCTGTCCTCTGGCACACCCGCTCCAGACCCGTTGCCATCTTGAAAGCCCAAGAGTGGAGTTTTAAAAATCATATTCAATATTACAAACATATTTTATATTCACATTTCACAAATATATTGGTTTTTATAGGACAAATTGCTGAAAATGTTTGTCAACTATTAATATCCACAAATAGGGGAATATCAACAAGTAGGATCAGAAACTGGGGTGTGGGGAGGAGATGAGTTTAATTCTCTCCAGATTTTTAAAAGTCACAGTGAACAGATTAAAAGTTCCAGAACCAAGCATGGAGCATTGAGATTATGGAAGCAAGGTGAGAGTGATGTGGGAAAGACCCCTCATTAAATATCTTTCCTTAAAATAACAACCACCTCTGCCTCAGCTAAGCAAGTCAAATCTCTGTCTTTCTACAGACATTGGCAGCTTTGACATTTTTTTCTTCCTTGTAATTCCATGTGGGTATCCTATCATATGGTTAGGCTGCAGCATTAAAAAGATAGCTGTGTACTCTATCTTCACAGAGCATATGGTCTTGTAGGGAAGCTTAGAGACCAGTCTCAGTTTCTCATCTTCTCTCCACAGCTGAGTGGGAAAGTCATTAACTAGTACCGAACTCATGGGGAACTTTCTCACTGATGTGCAGTATCCCCCAGAAGCCAGATCAGCTGTATTCACCTCTGGGAAGAAAGGCTGGTGAAGAATGAGGTGCCAAAGCCAAACTTTATTTACTACAAGTTTTGCTGGGGTACAGCCCTGTTTGCTTCCAACTGAACACAAGCTCGTAAAACCTATTTCTGTTCTGTGGCACTTGAGCATGTGCAGCTTACTCAGAATTTGTCTGGATTGGATTTGATGAATAGAGGTGAAAATGGCAAGGAAGAGATGGATGCAAGGGCCATATGAAGGAAAAATAGAGAGTATTTGGTGATGAACTGGATGGAGAGGCCAAGGGGAAAAAATGGCTCAGAGCAGGATGCAGAGTTTTTAGTCTGAGTGGTTTGGAAATGGTTATAGTTTGACAGAAAAATCACCCAAAAAAGTAATTTTAGAAGTACTTTAAACTGGGCCGGCCCGGTGGCGCGCTGATATAGTGCGCCGCTTGGGAAGCGCGGTGGCGCTCCCGCTAAGGGTTCGGATCCCACATACAGACCGGCTGCTCACTGGCTGAGCGAGGGGCAGGAGCAACGCCGAGGGTTGTGATCCCGTGGCCGGTCCCAGTCCGGTACGGGCGTGACACTGAGGGTTGCGATCCGTTGCCGGTCACGAAAAAAGACAAAAAGGAAAAAAAAAAAAAAGAAGTACTTTAAACTAACAAGGACAACTATGTGGAAATATGAAAAGAAATATGTTCAGCTTCACCAAATTAGGATATTAAGTATTATTCATTCTCCTTTTAAATTCAACTGGAACTACTACAGAGGCCTCTCTCCCCTCATAGTCTTGGTGTGATTCTAGGTACTAATGGAGAAAAGGTGCAAAATGTAGGCAATTCTCTGTAAGTTTCCTGTTCCTTTCTTCTTCTACCTAACATCAAGTGCTACTTTCTAACAGGCACCGTTGTAAGTCCTCTACGTGCATT
>NW_007739632.1:29174-30961 GCF_000696425.1 Galeopterus variegatus | reverse complement strand
GGGTTGCGATCCGTTGCCGGTCACGAAAAAAGACAAAAAGGAAAAAAAAAAAAAAGAAGTACTTTAAACTAACAAGGACAACTATGTGGAAATATGAAAAGAAATATGTTCAGCTTCACCAAATTAGGATATTAAGTATTATTCATTCTCCTTTTAAATTCAACTGGAACTACTACAGAGGCCTCTCTCCCCTCATAGTCTTGGTGTGATTCTAGGTACTAATGGAGAAAAGGTGCAAAATGTAGGCAATTCTCTGTAAGTTTCCTGTTCCTTTCTTCTTCTACCTAACATCAAGTGCTACTTTCTAACAGGCACCGTTGTAAGTCCTCTACGTGCATTAGTTTATTTAATCTTCACAACAAACGTGTAAGGCAGGAGCTATTATCAGACCCATTTTTCTTATGAAGAGACTGAAGCCCAGAGCCAGGAGTTACATGCAGCCTCAGCCCTCAGCACTGGCACCTGGTCATGCTGTGAGGAACAAACAGATCAGCAACCTGACACAACCTTGCTCTCTGCTGGAAGTTCAGTGGTGACTTAAGGCTTGCCTGATCCCCAACTTAGCATTCTAGAAGCCCAGCGTGGCCCGGTTTACTTGTCAGAAACTTGATAATGATTGGAGCATTCATTGCCACCAAAATCTAGGAGCCTAGACGCCTACTGGAATTCCAACTCAGTGCCTAAGAAAAGACTCCACTCTCTACTCTCACTGGAACAGCACAAGTTTCTCAGAGTGTCAGGCCTGGGCACCCAATGTTACAGCTTTTTAGTAGCATAGATCTTTCAGTACCTACACACACATGTGCACGCACATGAGCATGCACACCTGCACACACGCACACTCAGCCATTTTACTCAAGAGGCATCCACAGAGCCATGGTTTCCAGCACCCTTGCAGGACAATTTAGGCCCTGGTGTTGTGTCCAGACCACCTGTTTGCTTAAACACCAGGATGCAACCCCCCAGGGACCCTGGTGTCAATTTCCTGACAATTGCTCTTACTTAGGGTCCCCTAAACCCATCAGAGATTCTAAGAATGTTGAACATCAAGGAAAAAGCAACCTAATGTTTCCATATCTTTCTTCCTGAAGCCTAATTGACTCCCATGTAAATTTGCTAACTCAACATATTTTGAGCTGAGCATATTCAGGCATTTGAGGGTAATATTTGTTCCCCAGAATAAAGTGTCTAATTGCTTCACATCCACATAAGTAAAAGAACCATTCAAGCAATCTTTCCCAAAACAAAGAATGTTCACCTATAGGAGACAGAAGTTATTGGCAAATTTAACATTTCTTTAATCAGCAAGCAATTCTTTAAATCTTCCCTTACTGTACACATCCTACATAGGAATGGAACTTAAGAGATGAACAAGAGATGAAATTATGTCAGCACAGTTTATTAGGAAATCCTTCCTCAGTTAACCTAAATCCATGAGTAATACAGTTTCTTATTATAGAGAGCATCAGCTAGAACCATCTAGTAATATTGTTCAAAAAAAAATGAAATACCTACATGAGCCAGGCACATGTGCCAAATGATGGGAAAATGAAGATGAAGATATCATTCCAGTCCAGCAAGAAACATTTAGTCACACGCATTAGGATGGCTACCATTAAAACAAAAACAAAAACTAAAAAACAGAAAATAACAAGTGTTGGCCATGATATGGAAAAATTAGAACACTTTTGCCTTGCTGGTAGGAATATATAATGGTGCAGGCACTGTGAAAAACAGTAAGGCAGTTCCTCAAAAACTTAAACATAGAGTTCCCATATAATCAAGCA
>NW_007739632.1:26083-28920 GCF_000696425.1 Galeopterus variegatus | reverse complement strand
GGAACTTAAGAGATGAACAAGAGATGAAATTATGTCAGCACAGTTTATTAGGAAATCCTTCTTCAGTTAACCTAAATCCATGAGTAATACAGTTTCTTATTATAGAGAGCATCAGCTAGAACCATCTAGTAATATTGTTCCAAAAAAAAATGAAATACCTACATGAGCCAGGCACATGTGCCAAATGATGGGAGAATGAAGATGAAGATATCATTCCAGTCCAGCAAGAAACATTTAGTCACACGCATTAGGATGGCTACCATTAAAACAAAAACAAAAACTAAAAAACAGAAAATAACAAGTGTTGGCCATGATATGGAAAAATTAGAACACTTTTGCCTTGCTGGTAGGAATATATAACGGTGCAGGCGAAAATGGTGAAAAACAGTAAGGCAGTTCCTCAAAAACTTAAACATAGAGTTCCCATATAATCAAGCAATTCCACTTCTGGGTATACTCAAAATAACTGAAAGCAGCAACTCTAACAAGTATTTTCAAATTCACGTTCATAGCGGCATTATTCACAACAGCCGAAAAGAGGAAGTAACTCAAGAGTCCATCTACAAATGAATGGATAAACAAAATGTGGTATGTACCTATGGTGGAATATTATTCAGTATCAAAAAGGAAGGAAATTGTGACACATGCTACAACATGGATGGTCCTTGAGGACATTATGTTAAATGAAATAAGCCAGTCACAAAAGGACATCTATGTAGTTTCATATGGGGAAGAGGGAAAAATTCTGGAGATGGATGGTGTTGATGGTTTCACAACAATATAAATATACTTAATTCCAATAAACTGCACACTTAAAAATGGTTGGAATGGTAACTTTTGATATGTATAATTTACCACAATTAAATAAATTTAAATTTAAGAAAAAGAAACATTTGGTCTGGTATGGGAGAAAGATCTATAAGGAGCAATTATGTAATAGTCTAGTGAGTGCTGAAAGAGATGTGCAATGTCACACAATAGAGTGCACGTGCTGAAAAAGCTCCACACGCAGTCCTTTTATTTAAATTCAGAAAATAAAGGAAAGGGTGTTACCATTTTGAAGTGTTAAGCATTAAGCGCTATCCAGCCCACTAAGATTCTGTCACTCATTCCTCTAGTCTCAGCAGTTCGAAATCAGAGAACGAAGGTAGCAAATTCTTCCAAAGCCACAGTGTAGAAGAAGGGCAGACAATATTTAGAAGATTCAAGTCCTCTAAACCCCCCCGCCCCACACACACACACAGTGAATCCCAAACCAGGCAAAGATCCCACAGGGTGGGGGATGGAGTGAAGAGACGCAATAGGAGCACAGGAGTTGCAGTCTAGACACTGAACGGTTGGCCTGGCTTTGTGGGACATGGATTGTCACAGGGACTAGGGAGAAGCAGGGAGCAGCTGGGAGCAAAGTCAGTGGCCAGACCAGGTGTTAATGCTTGGACATAGTTTGGTCTCTATTTATGAAGAACTGCATAACACCTGCCCTGTAGTGCTGCCTCAGTTGCCCTTCTCATTGGCAGTAGCCATCGGATTACCCATTGGGAGTAAAACAGGAATGATGCCTATGTACTTCCAAAACTCACTTAAGCCCCATCCTAACCACCCTATATAGAATAATCTCCCTTTCAGTGGCTCAGGACCCTAGTATCTCCCTAGAAGAGAGAAAGGGCAGAGCTTTGGGCAACTGATAGTGATATGGGAAGGAAAGGGGCTCCTTCCCATATCACCTATCAGTTGCCCAAAGCTCTGCCCTTTCTGTCTCCTAGGATATGACAGGTGGAACCAGCTCAAGCTCTGTCGTCCATCTAGGACAGTGTTGGATTATAGATCAGCTTAGTTCTATAGCCAATAAAAAGTAATTAGAAAGATAAAGTGCTAAAAGCTAAAAGTCCACAAACCAAAATTTTAAGCAGAAATTCTGTGGAGATTTTTATTGACAAAAAAATAACAATACTTGTTTAAATAATTAAATCCATGGTAAGGCTTTCTGGACAGGAGGACTGAAAGAGACACACACCCCCAAAACCAATATGACCAGGACCATACCTGTTGTTACTATAAGACTCTTACTTGGTTAGACACATCCATAGACACAAAGGACAAGGTCCAAGGGTACAGAGAAGTAGTGATCACAATCAGGACCATAGAAGGGATGAAAGAAATCAGGACAAACAACTGGGGCCTAGAGGTCTGGAAAGGGATTCAGACCTGACCACATTGCATATCAAAACAAATATTTTGAACCAGCCGGCCCAAATTTAATCTTAGTGGCTCTGGTCACAGACTTGCCTTTTATCGGAATCAGGAGGAAAGCAGAAGGAATTAGGCTATTGTGTCTAGCTCCCTAAAAATCTCCAGACAAGTTTCATAGTCATATAGTCTTGATAATAGACCTGTGTCAAAACTTAGCTCTTCATTAAAAGAGGTCAGCTTGAGGTAAGATAGTGGAATTCCCTTGACCTACTGACTTTGTTGCATCATTAACTGAAATCATCCCGACCGAACATGTAACCAATTTCTTTCTTATTATTTCCACATTACCCATAGACTCCGGTTTCTTGGGATTCCACATCTCTGAGCAATAACTTAGCAGTACACCACAATGTCTCTTTGCTTTCTAGTGAGAGTGATCTTCATGGAATTCTTCCTAAGTCCATCATTCATTCCTTCGTTTTCCTTCTGTTCTCTTCTTTCTCCTCAGCTACTCCAAATTATTATATTTCTCACGGTACCAAATACAGGCAAACAACCACAAAGGAGACATTTTCTTGTATGGATCTTTCTCGTACGTGAATACTAATCAGAGAGCAACCCCTATTATCACCTAATTCTAGAAATAT
>NW_007739632.1:24091-25278 GCF_000696425.1 Galeopterus variegatus | reverse complement strand
ATCTATCAATATTTATCTATTGATAGATAAAGTAAGTAATTGGGTACTCAATCTAGGAGTGTTTGCATAGTGTACACATTCCTGTATGGAATATAATAAAAAGTAAACATTGAAAATACTCTTTTATATCTATAATAGGGTTAAAAAATTACTATAAAACTGTAACTAAACTGTTTCCATTGATTAATTTGTTTAATTGAATTATGCAACACTACTCTAGGAAATTAGTGACACAAAAATAGGTATAAGAATTTAGAGGAAGGAAAAGGGCTTACTTCTCAAATCATTTCTCTGATTAACATTTTCCTGGCGGAATGCCTGTTTGTTTTTAATACCCAAATTTGTTAGGGTTCTAGAAAGAAACAAAACTAATAGAAAATGGGGTGGGAGTAAAGGACAAGAAGAGAGAGATTTATTTTAAGGAACTGGCTCATGTGAATGTATGTCAGCAAGTCCAAAATCTTCAAGCTAGACCACCGTGCTGGAGACCCAAAGAAAAGGTGCAGTTTGAGTCTGAAGGCAGCTTTCTGGCAGAATTCTCTCTTCTTTGGGGGGGGGGGGGTCAGTTCCTTTTTTCCTAAAGCCTTCAGCTGATTGGATGAGGCCCATCCACATTACAGAGGATAATCTGCTTCCCTCAAAGTCTGCTGACTCAAATGTTAATCTCATCTAAAAATACCTTCACAGAAACATGTAAAATAATGTTTGATCAAATATCTGGGTACTGAAGCCAAGCCAAGTTGACACATAAAATTAACCATCTCACTAAACTTCAAGAAAGTTTTATAGGACAGGGGTAGTCAAACTATAGCTCACAGGCCAAGTTCAGCACACCACCTGTTTTTATATGACCCAGAAAATCCAAATTCCTAAATCAAGGTATTGGCAGGGTTGGTTCCTTCTGAAGGCTTAAGGGAAAGGTCCATCCAGAAATCTCTCCTTGGCTTGGAAATGACTGTCATCTCCCTATGTCTCTTCACATCATTTTGCCTCTATGCATATTTCTGTATCCAAATTTCCCCTTTTTATAAGAACACCAGGCATATTGGATTAGGGCCCACCCTAGTGACCTCACTTTAACTTGATTACCTCTGTAAAAACCCAAATAAGACACAAATCATTAACCTCCAAATAAGATCACATTTTGAAGTACTGGGTGTTAGGACTTCAACATAAGAATTTGGGGG
>NW_007739632.1:21723-22547 GCF_000696425.1 Galeopterus variegatus | reverse complement strand
GAGAGGAGTAGAAAGCAGGACTTCATCAGGCAATGTTAGGTCACATTGCATCTTGGGCTCCAGGAGTTGAGAATTTACTGATTGGAAACATAGGGTAATTAATATTTTTGAGTTGGAAATCCAAAAAGTGTGCTTGGGGGTAGAAGAAGAGGGCAAAAACTAAATAGAACTTGACCAATGTGGCTTCTTTGAAATAGAAATAAATTAAGACTTGGTTATAATCCTCAGGTGCTCCCTTCTGGTGAGGTGATACTGCACCGATGGAATGAGCAGTTCCTATGCAACTGGAATAAAGCATTGGAGGAAATAGCCTTCCTCAGGAAAAAACACAGTAGTCCCCTCTTATCCACAGTTTCATTTTTTGTGGTTTCAGTTACCTGCATCATGTGGTATGGTCCAAAAATATGCAACGAAAAATTCCAGAAAGAAACAATTCAAAAGTGAAATTTCACACCATTCTGAGTAGTGCGATGAAATCTCCTCCTATCCATCTCTGTTCCAGCCCAGGATAAGAATTATCCCTTGTCCAGTGCATCTACATTGTAGAAGCTGCCTGTCTCTTAGTCACTTAGTAGCCGTCTTAGTTGAATCAACTGTCATGGGATCACAGTGCTTGTGTTCAAGCAACCTTTATTTTACTTAATAATGGCCCCAGAGTGCAAGAGTAGTAACTCTGGCATATTGTAATAATTGTTTTATTTATTATTAGTTATTGTTGTTAATCTCTTACAGTGCCTAATTTATAAATTAAACTTTATCATAGGTATGTATGTAGAGGGAAAAAACATAGTATATATAGGGCCTGACTATCTGTAGTTTCAGGC
>NW_007739632.1:18117-19858 GCF_000696425.1 Galeopterus variegatus | reverse complement strand
TTTTTTTTTGATGATTCAATTAGGTGTTACACAATTCATTTTAGAATTTTAGCTCTTAAACAGACTTGAAATTCTCTTCACCTCTCAAAAATGCTTATCCTTGTATTTTTATCTATTCACGTTAACAAAATTAGCCATTTGCTCTCACATGTTATTTCATTTCTTTGGTTTTTAGCTTACAATTAACAAATTTACTGGTTGTGAAAGTTAAGTTTGCTAAAAATATGTAAATACAACTCTTAAGTCAAAAGAAAAAAATCTTCAGGAGGCATGACTGCTTTCAAATCTGTAAGTGTGTTTTGTGTGATTTGAGTATGGACTGGTTGGGGCATTAGAGAGAGGAATGAGTGATAAAACGACCCGGAATAAACCATTTCACAAATACGTATTTCCATAAATATAGAAAGACAAATGGTAAAAACCTGAATAGATAGAACAATGCTCAGCTATTGTTTTTGCCAGCCCAGCATTCAACTTCTCTTCTGAAAATAGTACCACGTTTTCATTTGAAAAACTTCCCTACTTTGCTCTTAATCCATGTAGTTCAAAATCTCCTATGTGTCTGGCCAGGCCAGTTATAGCGCTGCACCCTTCCCACCACAGAGGGTGGTTCCAGGATGGACATGCACCCCAAGACAAAGTGAAGCGTTAAGTCTCCATTCTTCTTTCANAGAGATTTCTTCTCCAGAGGTTAGAGAACATTAGCTCACAGAAACTTGTGGAGAAAGGAAAGGCATAAATCTTTGTTTTAAACAATTTTTAAAATCTGAAAATAGTTTGGAAATGTATTTATTTTACTTCAATTGGCTTTAAAGGTAAGCTAGGTTGGAAGCACTGAATGAGAATGTAGTTCAAAATAGGTCCTAACAGTTGTCTATTTAGAACCACCAGAAAGTGTACTTAGGAGGCAAATCATGCTTATAATTTGAATTTTGAATAAAGGAGAACAATGTAAAACTCTGTTCCAATTTCTCGAAAAGAGCTTCGATGTTATTTCACATCAGAGGAGGAGCCTTCTCCAGCATCTCTCACATTCTCCCGCTGTACCTTTTCTCCTTTACTTTGCCATCCTCTTTTTTGATACATGATCCCTTTTTTCTAGAATGAAACGTTGAGGGACAGGAATGACTAAAAGTTCGAGGAAGAAGAGGAGAGAGAATTGTTTCATTCTTCCCCTTTGCATCAAGTTTTCATCAATTGTTTCTAGCAATGTGCTAGCCAGTACTGAGAATAACCAGCTATGTGCTCATTTACATAAATCAATTAATGCCTCTGGTGCCTCAGTTTCTACATCTATAAGCTGAAGGGGATGGAAAACATGGTCTTTAATGTCCCTTCCAATGGTAATTCAAAAGCAACACTTAGAACTGTGGAGCTCAGAAAAAGAAAAAAAAAAAAAAAAGAATTGTGACGCTCCGTGAGAGTTGACCCTACCCCACCACTGCCTGTTCTACAGAACAGGAAGTCAAAGACCAGAAACCTTCTGTGGTTTTTCCAAGTAGCAGAAATTGAACTGGAATTCAGACTTTTGACTGTTTATAATTATTTCTATTCCATTCTGATTTCCTTTTCTTTGAAGTAGAAAAGAGAGCTTACATTTCAGAGAGATAGGAGCTTTGAATCAATACAAACGACCAATTTTCCAAAACCAAATAGATTTTTTGTAATCCTGATGATTTTTTATACATGTATGTGTTATTCTACAGCACTATATATTCAAACATTTCTGCAATTTTTTTTT
>NW_007739632.1:10932-16771 GCF_000696425.1 Galeopterus variegatus | reverse complement strand
GTTCCAGGATGGACATGCACCCCAAGACAAAGTGAAGCGTTAAGTCTCCATTCTTCTTTCATCCCTACAACTTGTCTAACTCTACTATTATTTAAGTTTCTTGACATTGTGCAGTTCTTTTTTTCTCCTTTGAAAAGAAAGGCTGTACTATCTGATCTATCTCATTACATTGTTCTGAGGATGAAATGAGTTAATACACAACTTAAGGAAATGCTTCTAAACAGGATGTATTACAAAAGCATAGTAATTATAATATATATAATTGGAATCACAAAATTACATGGCTAACATATATTATGCTGTTGTAAAAATAAAATGCATATGTTCTTTAGCAAGCAAAAGGTAATATATAAACACAGGTAATAGTGATGACATCTCTAACATCAAGTTTGCTGCTAAGCACCAGGACATAAGTACACTGAAACTGGAGATAAACTCACATTATTTGAGCCCATTCATCCATTTAGTTTTTCAAAGATGTGTTGAACACCACTATGTGCCAGGCACTCACTGGGGTACACACGAAGGCTAAACTGAAGATGTACTTACAGATATAAATATAGATATAGATATATAGTATCAAGAAGAAAGAAATATTAACATACACACACACACACACACACACACTTACACCACACACACACCAAAGTAAATAAGATTTAAAGGGCTAAAGCTTCTTCTGCTTTCTATAGGAAATTAACTATATCAGAAGAAATTCTTGAATAAAAATCTGAGTTGGGCAGTCATAAAAGGAAATTTCAAAGTTTATATCAGTGTTTTCTACTTCTAAATGATTGAGTCCTCAAGGGAAAGCTCTTTGTTTAACAGAACACATTAATGAGTTTGGAGATATGACAAGTAGGGCCATGGTTTAGATTAGGATCCCCATAGTAAGAGCCTCAAATGGTATTCATTACGTGGGAGGCACTGACCTAAGCTCTGTACCACATTTGCTCTTTTAATGCACACAACAACCTTATGGAAGAGGTACTATTATCATCCTTAACACAAAGAATAACCATAGGCATCGTCATTTACAGCTTGGAAGTGACAAAGCTGAGCTTTGGACCTAGGCTCCAGCACCCTTGCTCTTACCCAGTATATTGGGTTACCTCCTTAGGGGCTGAAGAAGTTTACCAAGTCATAGGTTCTTGCTTTCTAAGAGAAAGCAAAGAGGAAGGGAAAGAATGGGAACACATTAATATAGTAACACAGTTGAGCTCCAGGTCAAAAGATGTCCAGCTAAAATTTTTTCATGGCAGGTATGACTGATAGTCTTATTTTTTAAGATAATTATTGAGATTTAATTCACATGCTATTCCATCCATCCATTTAAAGTGTGCAATTCAGTGGTTTTTATTATATACACAGAGTTGCACAATGATTACCACAATCGATTTTATAACATTTTCATAAAACAAGAAGAAACCCCACACAGAGGAAGAGTATTTCTGCCACTTATTGTCATTTAAAGAAAGCCTGGTGTTTGTGAAATTATGACTGTTAGCCATGGTGATGGATTGCAATATCAAATTCAATTCATAAATCATTCCTAGGTGAAACAAATAAAGGAATGAGACTAAACACTGAGTTTCTTTCCTTTAAAATAGAACCTATATTTAATAAGAAAAAAATGTAAAAAAAAATTAAACATTTTTTACATACCTACTGTATGACAGGCCTTGTGCCAGTTTCTGGTGATAAAGAAACAAATAGGATCAGTTTAAAGCCATTGGTACAAATTACTTTTTCAGTTTACTCTTTCAACTAAGGTTATGGTTGGGTTCGCCACCACTATCTTCTTGTGATGTGTAAGCTAATGAACTGAAAATATAGGGTACAACCAAAGAAAGGGAGCTTGCTTTAATTAGCAAAGAAATAGAAAGATAATTTTAAATGTTAAAAACCAGTGGTGATAAGAGTTAGGAAGACCTAATTGTTCTGGAGAATAATTGGCAATATGTAGAAAGAACCTTAAATCAACAATTTTGACCTTAAATGAACTATTTTATTTCTAAGAATTTAGCTTCATGGAACAATTATTGACATGCATAAAGCAGTAACAAAATAATGTTCAATGGAACATAATTTATAATAACAAAAATTAGGAAGATTCTGATAGACCAAAAAAGAAATGACTTACAATAGGAGTGATATCAGCAACATGGTGGGATAGGAGTCCCCAGCTCACAACCCCACATGCAATAAATGACCAGGCAGCAGTACATGGCCAAAAGTGCCTTTATGGGAGATTTTTTGAAACCCTGATGAAGCCCAAGATCTAGGAGAGCCACAATGAGAAGGCTGGTCTGCACCCCAATGGCAGGCTCACCAAGCTTACTCCCAGCTGCAGACCAAAAGCAGACCCATCTCCCTATGAACTAAGCTCCAGCTTCACGTGTTTACAATACTGCAACTAGCTCCATCCACCAAGGGACCCAGGAAGAGCCATGTCCATTGTGTCCCCAGTAACACGCCCATCAACTGCAGATCCAACCATGAATTCTGAAGCAGTCCCATGACCCAGCTCCAGCCAAACTCTTTCATGGTCCAGAGTTAGTCCTGCCTACCCAGGTACTCATTGATACCCATCTGTGCCCATGACAGTAGGCCCACCTATCTTATTTACAGCTTTGGACCCAAAATCATTCCTGTGACTCAGTTCCATCCTTATTCTGCTGCAGTCTTGGGGCAGTCCTGCCCACCCAGGGAACTGCTGGGAGACCTGCCCATCCACACTGTTCACAGGCCTGCTGACCTAGGCCTAACTGCAACTCCTGATGAAGCCTTATGACACAGCTCCAGCCCTGCTCTACTGCAGTCCCAAAGATAATTCTTTGTACCCAAGGGCCTGCCCAGGGACTTGATGGGAAATCACTCAGGGACCTGACAGGAGACTCACCTGTCCATGCCCATGGAAACAGGCCCACAATTTGTAGACTCAACTGCAGACCCAGAAATAATCCTATCACTTGGCTTTAGCCCTGCTTGACTGTAATCATGGAGGCATTCTCATCAGTTCAGGAACCTGATAGAAGAACATTACTTGCCAAAAGCAGCATGTAAAGATAGAAAGATGTGCTTGATCCTTCAAACACACAGACATCAATGCAAAGCTATGTGATCATGAAGAATCAGGCAAATATACCACCAGAAGAAACTAATAAAGATACAGCAATCAACCCCAAAGAAATGGAGGTCTATAAATTGCCTTACAAGTAGTTCAAAATAATTGTTTTAAGGAAGCTTAGCAAGCAACAACCCAACACAGATAAAAAATTCAATCCTACCAAGAACACAACATATAAACAAAATTAAAAGTTCAAAAAAGATATACCAATTATAAAAAAAGAACTAAACTAAACAGAAATTCTGGAGCTAAGAATATGATGAATTAAGTAAAAAAAAAAAGAGCTTCAGTAGAAGACTCAAATATGCAGAATAAATAATCTATGAACTCAAAGATAGGTCATTTGAAATTGAGTCTGAGAGAAAAATATTTAAAAGAGTGAAAAAAGCCTACAGGATTTATGGGACACCATCAAGCAAACCAATGTTGATGTGCATTATGAGAGCTCCATAAGGAGGAGAGAGAGAAAGGAGAAAAAAACTTATATAAAGAAATAATGACTGAAAACTTCTCAAACCTTGGGAGGGGTATGAACATCCAACTTTATGAAGCTGAAAGATCCCAAATATGATTAACTCAAATATGATTATATCAAGACATATTATAATTAAACTATCACAAGTCAAAGAAAAAGAGAGAGTTTTATTACTTTTTTGTTATTGGTTTTTTGTTATGCAACTGGCTGGTATGGGGAGCTGAACCCATGACCTTGGCGTTTTAAGGCTGTGCTCTAACAAACTGACCTAACAGGCCAGACTTAAAAGAGAGAGTTTTGAAAACACCAAGAGAACAGCAATTTGTCATGTACAATGAATTTTCTATGAGCTATCAGCAGATTTCTCAGCAAAGACCTTGCAGGCCAGGAGAATGGAATGATATAGCCAAAGATATAGCTAAAAGATAAAACTGTCAACCAAGAATCCTATACATGGCAAAGCTTTCCTTTAGAAATAAGGTGAGATAAACTTTTTCAGACAAACAAAAGCTGTGGAACTTTATCACCACTACACTGCTTTAGAAGAAATGGTAAAAAAGAATTCTTCCAGTTGAAATGAAAGGACTCTAATTAATAACATGAAAACACATGAAAGTATACAACTCACTGGTAAGAGTAAGTATATAGTCAAATTCAGAATACTCTAATACTGTTCTGATGATGTATAAATCACTTTTAACTCTAGCATAGAAGTCTAAAGACAAAAATATTAAAAATAACTATGAATACAATAACTTGTTAGTGGATAAACAATGTAAAAAATGTAAATTGTGACATCAATAACAAAATCTGGGAAGAAGGAGAAGTAAAAATGAAGACTTTTTGTATGTGATTGAAGTTTAGTTGTTCCCAGCTTAAAATAGGCTTATGACTATATGATATTTTATGTACACCTATGGTAACCACAAGGAGAAAACCACTACTAGAAGTACACAAAAGATAAACAAAAAGGAATAAAGGCATCCCACTACAAAAAATAATAATAATATATGTGTGTCTGTGTGTGTATATATGTGTGTGTGTGTGTGTGTGTGTGTGATCAAATCACAAAGGATAACTTTAAGAAAGAAACAACAGAATAAAGGAACTACAAAACAGTCAGAAAGCAAATTAGCAAGAGCTCATACTTACTTTTAATGTAAATGGAATGGAATGTGAAAAAAAAGAAACTAGACAAAACTATATGCTACCTAAAAGACACTCACTTTAGCTTTAAGAAGACACACAGGTTTAAAGTGAAGAGATGGAAAAAGGCAGTCTATGCAAATGGTAACCAAAAGAGGGCAGAGTGGCTATACTTAGACAAAATAGAATTTCAGTCAAAATATGTCATAAGAGACAAAGAAAGTCAAGCAATTATAAGAGTCAATGCAACAGGAAGACATAAAATTTATCAATATATACGAACCCACATCAAAGCACTTAAATATATAAAGCAAACAGTGACAGATCTGAAAGGAGAAATAGACAGCAACACAATAAAAGCAGGAGACTTTAATATCTCACTCTCCAGGGCCGGTCTGTGGCTCACTTGGGAGAGTGTTGTGCTGATAACACCAAGGCCACAGGTTCGGATCCCTATATAGGGATGGCCGGTTAGCTCACTTGGGAGAACGCGGTGCTGACAACACTAAGTCAAAGGTTAAGATCCTCTTACCAGTCATCTTTTAAAAAAAATAAAAATCTCACTCTCCATAATGGATAGATTATCCAGATGGAAAGTCAATAAGAAAACAATACTGAACAACAATACTGGCCAAATGGACATAATAGACTTATACAGACCTTTCCACCTAACAGCAGGAGAATGCACATTTTTCTCAAGGGCACACGGAACATTCTCCAGGATAAATCACGTTAGGTCACAAAGCAAGTCTTAATAAACTGGTGGAAATTGAAGTCATTCTAAATTTCTTTTCAACCACAATTGATTTAAAACTGGAAATCAATAATAGTGAGAAAATGGGAATATACACAAATATCTAGGAACTATACCACAAACTAATGATCAACTGTTAGATCAAAGAGGAAATCAAAAGAGAATACTAAAAAAATCTCAAGACAAACAAAAATACAACATACCAAAAATTGTAAATGCTGCACTTTTAACAATAAATGTCTACCTGAAAAAAAACTTTATACCTCAAAAACCTAGAAAAAGAAAAAAACCTAAGTCCAGAGGAAGCAGAAGAAAGGAAATAACAAGGATTAGA
>NW_007739632.1:0-10460 GCF_000696425.1 Galeopterus variegatus | reverse complement strand
TTTTTAAAAAAAGTAAATAAAGCAAATGGAAAAACCCATAGATAGACTAAGAAAAAAGAGAATATTCGAATAAAATATGAAATGAAGGAGGGAACATTATATTAGGTACTTCAAACATAAAAAAGAATCAAAGAGGAAACATTACAATAGATACCTCAGAAATAAAGAAGAATCCATAAGCATGAACAATTATACATGAACAAATTTGATTATCTCAAAGAAATAGATAAATTGCTAAAAGCATATAACCTACAAAAAGTGAACCAAGAAGAAATAGAAAGATTGAACAGACCGAAAAGGCAATTGAATCAATAATCAAAGACCTCCCAACAATTAAAAAAGCCAAGGATTAGAGGCTTCATTAAATTCCACCAAACCAATTAATTAAATAATTAATGCCCATTAATACAATTCTCTTAAATATTTCCAAAATATAGAAGAACAGCGAACACTTCCAAACTCATTTTTATGAGGTTAGCATCAGTCTCATACCAGAGCCAGATAAAGACTTCACAAAGAAGAAAACTATAGGCCAATATCCCTAGTAAAAACATATGCAAAAATGCTCAATAAAATACTAACACTGAATTTAACAGCACAGAAAAAAGGGGGGAGGGGATTATACATCACAACCATGTGGGATTTATCTCTGGGATGCAAAGATGTTTCAACATATACAAATCAGTCAATGTGATATGCCATATTAACAAAAAAGAAAGAAAAATCCCAGGGTCATCTTAATAGCTACAGAAAAATCATTTGACAAAGTTCAACATTCATTAATGATTATGACTCTCAATAAAGTGTGTATATAAGGAACCTACCTTAATACAAAAAAGGCCGTATATGAAAAGTCCACAGGTAACATCATAGTCAATGAGGAAAACCTAAAAGCTTTCCCTCTACATTTGGTACAAGGCAAGGATGCCAACTTTCACAGCTTCTGTTCAACATAGTACTGTAAGTTCTAGCCAAAGCAATTACACAGACAAGACAAAGAAATAAAAGTCATCCAATTGGAAATAAAGAAGTAAAATTATCTGCAGATGGCATGTTCATATATTTAGAAAACCCTAAAAACTCAACAATATACTATTAGAACTAATAAACAAATACAGTAAAGTTGCAGGATACGAAATCAACATACAAAAATTAGTCATGTTTCTAAACACAAAAAATGAACTATCCAAAAAGGGAATTAATAAAACAATTTCATTCACAATAGCAACAAAAAGAATGAAATACTTAGAAATAAACTTAACCAACAAAGTAAAAGATGTATGTATTAGTCCATTTCTGTTGCTTATAACAGAATACCTAAATCTGAGTATTTAAAAATGAAATTTATTTCTTACAGTATTAGAGGCTGAGAAGTCCAAAATCCAAGGAACACATCTGGTGAGGACCTTTTTCTGGGTGGGAACTCTCTACAGGATACTGTGGCTATCAGGCTGTCACAGTGGTGTGAATGGGCTAAGCAAGGGAGAGCTAACCTTCTCACTTTCCCTCCTTGTAAAGCCATCAGAGCCACACCCATTACTCTGTGGATGGATCAATCCATTCACTAGGGCAAAGTCTTCATGATCCAATCACCTCTCAAAGGCTCCACCTTTTAAATTCTATATTTGGATTTCCTACTTAATGCTGTTATAATGGGAATAAAGTTTCCAATACAAGAGCTTTATGGGGACACATTTAACCCATAGCATTCCACCCAGGCCCCCAAAGTTCATGTCTTTCTCACATGTAAAATATGTTCACTCCATCAAAGTCTTAACTTGTTTCAGCTCAAATGTCCAAATTCTAATCTGTGAAACCAAAAAAGTTATCTACTTTCAGGATACAGTGGTGGGACAAACATAGGGTACATATTACCAGTCACAAAGGGAGAAAATGGCCAAAAGAAAGGGGTAATAAGGCCTAAGTATGTCTAAAACTCAGAAGAGCAGACATTAAATCTGAATGCTGGAGAATAATCTTCCTTGAGTACATGTTTTGCATCTTCTGCACTCTGGTGCAGGAGGTGGGCCTCCAAGTCTTCCAGCAGCTCTGTTCCTATGGCTCTCCAAGGCTCAGTCCATGCTTCAGCTCTCTCAAGCTGGTATTTCACTCTGGTAGCTCTACGATTCTGGGTCTTCATGGTGGTCCTGCTCCCATGTCTCCACTAAGCATGGCTTTGGTGGGGGTTCTCTGCTGCAACTCCAACTCCACATTTCCTCTCATCATTGCTCCAGAGAAGGCTCACTGCACTAACATCACCCCTGTGACAAATCTCTTCCCAGGCCCCTAGGTTTTTCCATACATCCTTTGAAATTGGGTTTCCACAGCAGCAGACTTAACATCACATGGATGCTGCCAAGTCTTCCAGCTTGTATCCTCCAAAGCAGCAGGTCCAACCACACTTGGGGCCAATTTACCTACAGCTGGAGCATCTAGAGCAGCCAGAGTACTGACAGCAGCATCCCAAAGTGGCACTGGACAGCAAGCCCATGGCAGGCTGTCCAAGCCTGTTTCCCAAAACTATTCTGTCTCCCTAGGTGTCTGGGTCTGTGATGGGACAGGATGCCTCAAAGAGCTCTGAAATGAGTTCAGGATCTTTCTTCTGTTCTCTTGGTGATCCTTTCTTCTGTCATGTTCTTTTTAGCAAGCGTCACTGGGCTATATCCTTGGTTTTCTCACTGAAAAAGCTTTTTTATTCTTTATGTGGCCAGAATGAGAGTTTTCCAATTTTTTTTAGCCTCTGTTTTCCTTTTAATTATAAATTCTGCATTTACATCATGCCTTTGCTGTTGTAAACCAGAACTGGCCATTAAAAGCATACACACAGCTTCCTGAATGCTTTGCTGCTTAGAAATTGCTTCTGACAATTACTCTGGTTCATCACTTTTAAGTCCCACTTTCCATAAAGCCCTGCTGCACTAATACAATTCACCTAAGTTCTTGGCAAGTTCATAACAAGGGTGACTTTTGGTCCAGTTTTGAATAAGTCTCTTCCTCATTTCCATCTGAGACCTCCTCAGAATGGCCTTTACTGTCCATATTTCTATCAGCATTCTGGTCACCACCACTTACCCAGTCTCTGTGAGGTTCCAAACTTTCCCTGGTCTTCTTGCTTCTAGGCCCTCACCAGAATCTAGGCTTTTTCTAGTCTGCTCCCCCAAATTCTTTCAGCCTGTGCCTATCACCCAGTTCCAAAGCTGCTTCCACATTTTCAGGCATTTGATGTAAGTAACATCCCACTTGATGATACCAATTTTCTTTGTTAGTCCATTTCTATTGCTTATAACTGAATACCTAAAACTGAGTGATTTATTTTAAAATGAAATTTATTTCTTACATTTTTAGAGGCTGGGAAGTCCAAGGTCCAAGGAACACATCTGTGAGGACCTTCTTCTGAGTGGGAGCTCTCTACAGGGTCCTTTGGCAAACAGGCTGTCATATGGTAAGAACGGGCTGAGCAAGAGAGAGCTAACCTTCTCTTTTGTCCTTTTTATAAAGCCATCAGAACCACACCTACTACTCAATGAATGGATCAATTTACTCACTAGGGCACAGTTTTCATGATCCAATCACCTCTCAAAGGCCCCACCTTTCAAATACCATAATTGGATTTCCCTCCTTCTTAACATTGTTACAATGGGGGTCAAGTTTCCAGTACATGAAATTTGGGGGGACATATTTAATTCATAGCAAAATGTACACTCAAAATTACAAAACATTGATGAAGGAAATTAAAGAAGACATAAATAAATGGAAAGATATCTTGTGTTCATGGATTTGAAGAATTATATTGATAAAGCATTCATACTACCCAAAGTGATCTACAAATTCAATGCAATTTCTATCAAAATTCCAATGGCATTCTTTATAGATATAGAAAAACAATCCTAAAATTCATATGGAGCCACAAAAGACTGTGAATAGCCAAAGCAATCTTTTGCAAAAAGAACAAAGAGGAAAGCATAAAACTCCCTGATTTCAAAATATACTACAAAGCTATAGTAATTAAAACAGCATGGTACTGGCACAAAAACAGACATATTGTGGAACAGAATAGACAGACAAGAAGTAAATCCACTCACTTATGGTCAATTGATTTTTAACAGAGATGCCAAGAACACACAATAGGGAAAGGATAGTCTTTTGAACAAATGGTTCAGAAAATTCAATATCCATATTCAGAAGAATAAAAATGGATCTTATCACATCATATGCAAAAATCAACTCAAAATGAATTAAAAACTTAATAATAAGACAAAAATCATAAAACTACTGGAATAAACTATATGGGAAAATCTTCTTGACATTGATCTTGGCAATAATTATTTGAATACAAAACCAAAAGCACAGGCAACAAAAGCAAAAGTAGACAAATGGAATTGCATCAAACTAAAAATCTTCTGCACAGCAAAGGAAATAATTAATAAAATGAAAAGGCAATCTATGGAATAGGAGAAAATATTTCTAAACCATATATCTGATAAGGGATTAATAACCAAAAATTTAAGAAGCTCAAACACTTCAATACCTCAAAAACAAGTAATCCAATTAAAAATTGGACTAAAGAACCAAATAGATATTTTTCCAAAGAAAACATCCAAATAGCCAACTGTTATATAAAAAAGGTACTCTAATCATCATCAGGGAAATTATCACTAATCATCAGGGAAATGCATATCAAAACCACACTGATATGACCCATAATTATTAGAATGGCTATTATCAAAAAGACCAAAGATAACAAGTGTTGGCGAGAATGTGAAGAAATAAGAACCCTAGCACACTGTTGGTGGGAATGTAAATTGGTACAGCCATTATGGAAAATAGAATGGAGGTTCCTCAAAAAATTCAAAACAGAACTAAGACATTGTGAAAATATATATTTGTTCTTCATCCCTGCCTCCTGACATACAACTCTTAAAATCCTTAGAATCTCCAAAGTGGTGAGTCTTTTCGTATGCTAATGATGGCTGGAAGCCTCTAGATAGCTTCAGGATGGGGGCTAGTCGCAGGAAAGACCAAGACAGAATTTTAGTCCCATTCCCAATCCTCTGGGGCAGGTTAAGTTGATCACCAGTGACCAATGATTTAATCAATCATGCCTATGTAATGACGCTTCCATAAAAACCCAAGAGTACTGGGTTCAGAGAGCTTCTAGATAGCGGAACACATGAAGGTTCCTGGAGGGTGGCCTGCCCAAGGAGGGCATCGAAGCTCTGTGCCACTTTCCCCATACCTCACCCTATGCAGCTCTTCATCTGTATCCTTTGGAATATCCTTTATAATAAACCAGTAAAAGTATGTATGTGTTTCCCTAAGTTCTGGGAGCCACTCAAGCAAACTAATCAAACCCAAGGAAGGAGGTGCGGGAACCCTGATTTATAGCTGGTTGATCAGAAGTTCCAGAGTCCTCGAATTGTGACTGGCACCTGAGGTGGGGGGCAGTCTTGGGGACTAAGCCTTCACTCTATGCATTCTGACACTGTCTCCAGGTAGATAGTGTCAGAATTGAATTAGAATACACCCCACTGGTGTCCATGGAAGAATTGCAGTCTGGCTAGCCTGTGGGGAGAAATCCCCACATATTTGGACACAGAATTTGGTCTTCTGTGTTGTTGCTTGATTGTGCTGTGAAAGAGTAGGGGAAAAACAGACAATTACATTTTTTTCCTTCTCAAGAACTATTATGTGATCCTGTAATTCCATTTCTGTTTATATCCAAAGGAAATGAAATCTATATCTCAAAGAACCATCTGCATCCCCCACCATGTTCATTGAAGCATTATTCACAATAGCCAAGATACAAAACCAATCCAAGTGTCCATCAGCAGATGAATGGATAAAGAAAATGTATTTGTGAGTGTGTGATGAAAAATTATTCAGACTCAAAAAGAGAAGAAATTCTGCCATTTTTGACAACATGGATGAATATGAAGGACATTATACTAAGTGAAATAGGCAGACTCAGAAAGACAAATACTGCATAATCTCACATATGTATGTAGAACCTAACTGAAAGTCTTTAAATCTGTCCGTAGAAAGAGAAAGACATCATACTTACTGAAAAGACTTTAATTCAAATAATTTGCTATTCTAGAAATCACTTATTTGATGAAGGCTCTTTAAAAGTCCTAGTCAATTCTAAACAAATAAAAAAGAAGAAACAACCCCAAAATGCTTTTACATGCCAATTCAAATCTAAAAATATCCCCCGCCCCCGCCAATGAATCAACCTGCTATTTTAATAAATTTGTGCATGTAAACTTTTCGATTGGTTATCTTACCAAGAAAAGAGTTTTCTAGAAGCTGTCTGGTACCAAAAAGCCCCATCAATGCTTCCCTTCCACAATAGAACTCAGAAAGAAACATTAGCTCTGGGATCATAAGGTTGAATAAGGGACCTCACTCTACCTCTTCTGTGCTTCTCAAGTTTCCATTTTAACAATGGAATATAAGGGTAACAGATGATATGGATCCATCAAGATGCCTAATGGAGCCACAGCAGACCTCTGATTTAAACTAAAAGTTTAAAAAATTTAAAGTCTGACCCACTAAAAGTTAAAGTCTGACCCAATAAAACATCATTGTTTCATGTACCTCTAGTGAACAAAGACAGATTAGACTTTCATTTCATGTGTAGGGTTTGGATTTACTGCTAACACTAATATTAGTTTCAGTGAACCAACTGGTAATGTGTACTATATTCCAACAGTACATAAAGAGCTAGAAAAAAATCTAAATAAACCACTTGTTTGTTTACTATATAAGAGGAGGGAAATTTCTTCCTAAGAGGAAATAGAACATATAGGTATATAGAATGTTTAAGGTACCAAAATAATTGAGGAAAATCAAACAACATATGTTTTCAAATACTTCTATAGATTAAATGATAGCCATCTGCTGAGAGTGAGAGGGCAGACCTGGAGTTGGGATTAATGATTTCAGGAAAGAGCAAAAATGGTTTAGAATAACTAGAAATATACCAGAGTCCAAAGAAAATGAATACCAGAAATGTTGAGTGGTAATAAAGACCCATTTGAATTTGAATACCAGGAATCTGAAGAGATAAATCAGCATGATTTAGTATTTCTCAACCAAGATTTGGAAGCCCAGAAGGGAAAGCAAAGAATGTACTGAGGTAAGTTAATCAGGCTTAAGCCTTCACAAGAAGAGCCCACAAGATTGTCAAGCAGGGAAAAGACTGGCAAGTTCAGTGGGAAGTGGGGGCGGGGAGGGTATCATCAACCTAATCCTAGGTTAGGAATAGATTCAACTTTAACAGAAAGGAACCAGGAAACTGGGAAAACATAAAAGGATGATAAATAATCATTTCTGTGGAAGTAAGGGAGTTTGTGGACAGTAAATAGGCTGTGGTTAAAGTTAAAAAGCCTACGGTTTAAGGTATTAGAGAAGAGTTTCAGTGATATTAGCACTAGGGTATCATCCTGGGAGGCTTATGTTGATACAAACGTCAGTGGGTTAGTAGAGACTGTGAAGGTCTGACAGAGGAAGGGACATTAACATGAATGTTGACTCAACCAGGAGAGTGGTGAGGCAGAAAACAGGACATTCTCAGCAACATATGTCATTAATCTAAAATTTGAGTTTTGTCCTGGAGATGTGGCAAGATAGAGTTCATGATGACAAGGGTGAGAAAAGGATGTATAAATGTAGACTTCAAAAGGGAAGGAGTTTTGTTCAGTGGTGGGGGCAGAAAATGCACATTCCTTGGTAGTGAGGAGTAAGGATTCCTTCTATAAAAGGTTAAAGAAGTTGCTGGCCTGATATTAAAATTAATGAGTCCAACAACAAGGTCAAGGGCTCAAATCTCTGTACCAGCCAGCCACAAAAAAAAAAAAAAAAAAAAAAAAAAATGGGTCCAAAGCCAAGCGGATGAAGAGCAGCCATTCACACACTTTCTTTGCTTTATGTTTCCCTTCCGCTTCTCTTTCCATGGTCCAATAAAAGTGCTTTTAAAATGATATTATCTCTAAACAGAATAACCATTAAAAAATTGAAAACTACTTACAATGCTTATTCAAAATAATAATAACTAAAAATTGCAATTTTAAGTTTTAGGCAGTTGGTACTATTTCTGGAGAACTGGTCAGATGTTGAGGAAATTTCCTGGTTAGCACCTATTTTCAGGTCTCAGTTCAAACATAATTTTCTCAGAGAAGTATTTTCTGAACTTCGCATCATAAAGACTTTATCAAAGCACTTGTCATTGCTGTTTTTTTATGTTTGTTGAGCTTTGATGAATATCTAACCTCCCCAACACACACATGCACACACTCACGCACACACACACAAACACACTAGATTGTAAGTTCCATAAAGCTATGACTATGAATTTTTATTCAACATAGTCCCAATGTCTGTCTGATTGTCCACCACACTGAAATATTTTTTGAGTGAATTAATCAATGGCATGTGTTTAAATTCCCTTAGGATTCTAAACCAGGCAGTATTCCAAGATTTTAACACTCAGTTTTGGTGCATGGGATACAAAGAATCTGAAAAATGCAATCGTGGAATGAGTCAGAAGATCAAAGGAGGATCATTGAAATCAATGACTTAATTATGTAATATGTAAAACTGTTTAGTAATAAAATTATAAATTTATATTTCTGACAATGCCATTATTGCACCAAGTTAACGAAGAAATCAAGATGCTATCCCAGATCTAAATTCTATTTTATATATAATATCATAACCTACTTGGTCCCTCTGGAACCAGTGTGCATACCCAGGTAGACAAATTCTGCCCCTGGTATATTTCCCCTCCCCTAGTCTTGGTGAAATTGATGCTAAAGCCTAAATTGCCAAACAGACCCAGAAATTATGTATCTAATAGCTATGCTTCCTGGGTATCAGCATTTTAACAATAGTCTTTGGTCTGAATCTAAGGTGGAATGTTTATCTAGGATAAATGAAGAGCAGATGCTGACATGGGAGGCAGTGGAGAGATATTTTGGAGTATACTTCTTGGATCAGTAAACCATCACTGCGTAGGCATCTCTGACAGGCAATTCAACAAATACAAAAAAGAAATAGCACACAGCATATAGAGCACCTGACTACTGCTGATATTTTAATTGGGTGCACACTCTGAACTTCAAATTGTTTAATTGGATCTTCAATAATATCCCAAGGTAAATACTTTTTAATGTATGCAAAGGGAGCTTTAAAGAATGTTACCTAAATTACAGTAATCACTCAGAAAATTAATGTCGTCGTCCCATTTTTCTCTACAATGACTTGCAAAGTTCTTAAGGGAATTTTGCTTGCTAAGTTCTGAGCTAAGTTATCAATTAATTGTTATTTTGCCTTTAAAATGCCACTCCAAATTTATTTACATTAATGATACCTAATGTGTTTATTTACACAAAAATCAGTCAGCCCCTTGAGCTATTTCTTAATTGCTGACATTTAAATCTACTTTTTCATAAGCATTTCTTATTAAGTACATCACTGACAACATCAAATTAATTTGCAAGTTTCCCTGCTAATGTAGACTAAAAATTCTTTAGGGTGAATGAAATGCATCAAGTTCACTGGTATTATGCCCAGTGTTAGCTTCATAGTGGCTTTTTTTCTTTTTTTTTTTTTTTTTTTTTTTGTCTTTTTCCGTGTCTGGCAACGGATCGCAACCCTCAGTGTCGCCCCCGGACCGGACCGGGACCGGCAACGGGATCACAACCCTCGGCGTTGCCCCGGCGCCTCACTCAGCCAGTGAGCAGGAACCGGTCTGTATGTGGGATCCGAACCCTCGGCGGGAGCGCCTCCGCGCTTCCCAAGCGGCGCACTAGCGCAGTGCGCCACCGGGCCGGCCCGTGGCTTTGTTTCTTAAATCATTTAATCTATTCCACTGTAGTCAGAGAACATACTTTAAAAGATTTCAATCCTTTGAAATTTGTTCAACTTACTTTATGATTCAACATATGGTCTATTTTCTAAACATTCACATACCTTAGAAGAAAGGTGAATCCTGTCATTGGTGGTTCAGTGTTCTACATAGCTCAATTAATTCAAAATGCTAATTTTTTGTTCAGATCTTTTATATACTTTGGGTCTATTGGATAAATGTATTTTAGAATCAGATCTACTTCTGGTTTTTGGTCAGGCATGCAGGAAGCTTTGAAGTCACCACTCTGTCCTAACAACAGGTAAAAAGCTGAATAAACTGAAACACCAGCAACTCTTATTAGAGCCATAAGAGAAGTGAGATCACAGAGCAAACTGCTGCACCCCAAATTGGAAAGACTGACAGGTGAATATAGAAAATCACAACTTATCAGGACAGAAACTCATGAGCAGCAGCTTCCATGGGAACAAGTGCCAGGGTAGGGAAATATATAAAGTGTAATTGATAAATTGCTGGAGTCTCATTGTGGATAAGTCTGAGAGAATAAAATGTCCAGGGTTCCTGTCATCAGGGGCTCCAACATGAGTTTTAC
>NW_007739631.1:21408-35086 GCF_000696425.1 Galeopterus variegatus | reverse complement strand
TTTATTAACCCTAACAATGTACAGTACAGTGCTAAGTGCTGGAAATATAAAAACATATAACAACGAAGAGCTGCCATTTATATCTTAAATGAAAGTAGGTCACACACTTTGAGTTTGTAAAAGATGTTTCCCATTAGTGAAGATAGTCTTCAGAAAAGCTTCCCTCTTTCCTTGTAACCTATTCATATTTGAGGAGGATATTTGAGGAAATGATGTGCAATTAATTGGTCCATATGTTGTAAATAAGAAATTATTTATTTTTCAAAATAATTCAGATTGTTTTTCTATTTTTGAAGGCTGTTCATTTCACTCGTTAATGCTTAGAAATAGCAATATTTGAATTTATTAAATTGTAACCACAGACTAATGAAAAACCACTTATTTTTGGAAAGTTTTCCAGTACTGAAATTTCTAACTGTGTAGTATAGGATTATTTTTACCCTTCTTATTCTTATTTTGCTTAGGGAAAAAACTGTGTGCCATTTATTAACCCTAACAATGTACAGTACAGTGCTAAGTGCTGGAAATATAAAAACATATAACGACGAAGATCTGCCATTTATATCTTAAATGAAAGTAGGTCACACATTTTTGAAGGCTGTTCATTTCACTCGTTAATGCTTAGAAATAGCAATATTTGACTTTATTAAATTGTAACCACAGACTAATGAAAAACCACTTATTTTTGGAAAGTTTTCCAGTACTGAAATTTCTAACTGTGAAGTATAGGATTATTTTTACCCTTCTTATTCTTATTTTGCTTAGGGAAAAAACTGTGTGCTTGTCATATGAATTGGACAAATTGACAATTTTGATACTATATATAAAAGTTTTTAAGTTGAAGATATAGCCCTCTTGCTTAATTTGAATCAATAAGGAAAAAAAATAATGTTGTCATTTGGATTAATTCTAAATCCCCTTAACTTTCTGAGTATATTTCTGAAAAGGTAATGATTTGATATAGATTAAATTCAAGCCCTCTTGCTTAATTTGAATCAATAAGGAAAAAAAATAATGTTGTCATTTGGATTAATTCCAAATCCCCTTAACTTTCTGAGTATATTTCTGAAAAGGTAATGATTTGATATAGATTAAATTCATCAGCACAATGTCATAAACCAAATTTTCTCAAGAGTGAATTAGTTCAAACTAGAACCAAGAAAGCAAAAATTATAACACCATTTGTAATAATAGTCAATGCTCCTTGACCGTAGTCTCTGATGTTCATTAAATAGAAAAGTTAGAACTACTTCATGTTTATCTAACATATAAATTTTAGTACCCAAGGCAATTGTTATAATCTATGAGAAATTAATAAAAATATTTTAATATTCAAAACATTTTAACATTATGCCAATTCGGAGCTTCTAAGCTGAATTGTGTTTGTTACCACATCATGGTATGAGGCTCCTCACATCAGTGAAGATTTCAATTATTTGCAGACTTATGTACCAGATTCTGTCTATCTCAAAGCCTCAATCATGGGGACTTTCCTCCTACCTTCCTCAGAATTTATCATCCTATATTTTTGAATCATCTTGTCAGTCTAGATGCTAAAAAAGAAGGGCTGACAGTATACAAGTTTCATATGCTTTCAATTATTCAGCTGTCTGTCATCTTATGTGGAGTCTGGACAACCCACATCAGATGAAATGTAATAATAAGTACCAGCAAGTAAGCACACCTCACGGGAGGCATAGAAAGGGAAAGGGTGGTGGGAGCATGCTACTCGGTAACAAGAGACCCACACTCACTTATTATAATCTTAATATACAGTGTTTTCAAATGGAGCAGTTGTAGTGAGATCTGCAGTACAAATTCTACTAATTGAATTTGCACATCCACAGTATCCCTGCAACTGTGGGTTTTCAAGCCTGGGGATAGTTCTAACAATCTTGCAAATAATTATCTGATTCTACAGCACAACCTATGGACTAACACATGAAGCAGGGCTTTGGTGATGCCATTTTAAGAGGAGAGAAGGAATTAATTCTCCCTTCTAAAAGCACTTACCTTATGATCCTCCTGCCTTTCTGGTTCTTCTCTTTATTCTTCACAAATTCAACTGCCAAGAAACTATTGTCATAATTTCTCAAGGTTCTATCCTATTCCATTTATTTTTTTACTTTTGTATTCAACTTTAAAGAAGTTCATCTTCACCCATGTCTTTAATTACCATCTATATAAATCTCCCCAGAGCTTTAGATTCACATACCTCACTAGCTACTTGAAGCCTTATTTGAATGTCATAATTGCATACCAAGCCCAGTATTTCCAAAACTAAAGCCAACAGAGCCCATAGAGTCCAAGGGATCCTGCTTTTTTCTCCTGGAATTCTCTTCCCTCTCATCTTTCCCTAGCTAATTCCTACTTTTTCTTTAATATTATCAGTTTCTTGCTCTTCCTAACAAGACCAAATTTTCTTGAGTTTTCACTGGACTCTGAACCTCCCCTTCAGATGCTCTATTAAAATTTTAGTATAAATCAAATAATCACACAATAAAAACGGTGACATTGGTCTTTACCACTTGAATGTTAGTGCCAATAGGATTGAAGACATCACTGTGTTACTGTGTCCAGCAGAGTGCTGAGCCAGAGGTCGATACTTAAAACATATTTGCTGAATAAATGAGAATGGATGAATGAATGAATACACAGAACTACTGCTGAGGATCAACTCAAGGGAGAATAAAACCTTAATTTGAATATAATTTTAACTATAAGTTTTGATTAAGTAAAAATCAAGTGTTATACTAAAAAAGAACATTTTGGCTCATCATATAGTGAAATCCCTCACAAAGTTTAATGGAGAAGTCAACAGAAAAAGAAATAGCTCATGTCCTCACTTATAAGTGAGAGCTAAAAAAAAATAAATAAATAAAAAAGAAAGAAAGATACAGCAATCACTGTAATACGCTGAACTTTCAAAAGAAGAGAACAGAACTAAGGTTACTACAAGTGGGAAAGTCAGGGGGAGGAGAAGGGAGGAATTAGTAAAAATGGCCATGAAAATCGATAACACTGTATAATGTTGAATATGCTAATGATCCTGATTTGAACATCACATATTGCACACAGGTATTGATTTTCAATGCTGTACCGCACAGATATGTATAATCAACTACATGCCAATAAAAAAATAAAAATAAAGTTTTAAAAATGGAGAAGTCAAAATAGTCACTGCTTCTTTGGGATGTGAAATGACTTGAAAATGAATAATTTCACCTGAGTATTAGCTAAGCTGTCATAAGAAAGTAAACCTGTTATTATTTTGTTTTCAAATTTATACAAATGTCAAGGTACTACTATAAAAGACAAATACCTGATAAAAATTAATCATCATTGAATTACAAGTATAAATAGTCTTAACTGCTTAATAGCAATAATTAAATAGTCTTAACTGCTTAATAGCAATAATCAAGTAGTTATAATCATAATAACTTAATCAGAAAACATGCACTTTTGGGGTTTCTGCCTCAGAAAAAACAATCTAGATGCTCTGAGCATAATGATTTATATCATGTCCTCAGCATAGTTACCTCATGGGCTACAAATGGATTTGAGACTTGAGGGAAATATTTCGAGGATTGTCTCAGTGTATTCAGACTGCTGTAACAATATGCCAGAAAATGAGCAGCTTATAAACAACAGAAAAGAACTGCTTACAGTTCTGGAAAACGGGAAGTCCAAGATCAGGGCCCTGGTAGATTCAGTGTCTGGCTTGCTCACAGATGGAGCCTTCCTGCTGTGTCCCGACGTGGCAGAAGGTGTGAGGGATCTTCCTGGGGTCTCTTATAAGGGAGCTGATCCCATTCATAAAGGCTCCACTCTGATGACCTAATCGCCTCCCAAAGACCTCACCTCCGAATACCATCACCTTGGGGGTTAGGATTTTCACATATAAATTTGGTAGGGACACAAGCATTTAGACCACTGCAAGCATGTAACATTCTGAGTCAGAAAGTAACTCAGTGCATCAGTAACTCAGTGAGTTACCTTTTTTTTTTTGGCTCAGTGTGTCTACTGTCCTCATTAATGCCTTCCATATAATAAATGTACCTCTCATACTAGCAAGACTTATAGAAATATTTACCTAAATTTGCCACATATCAAATGACTTCTGGAACAATCCAATGTCCAGATATTCTACTACTTATTGTATCGCAGGACCTCAATTTTCATTAAGAAAATATGGTCATCTCACATGAAATAGCACTTAAGAAAGAAAGCAAAACATTAAACCATTCAAAGTAGGTTGCCTTTCAATGCCAAAATTTGACTTGATATATCAGAATGTCAGGCATTCTGTGAAGAAATATTAGAGTTCCAGTGCAAATGTTTGTTGACATAAGATGGATATCAATGTAATTGAGAGAAAATATTCAAACAGAATGAAAATTGTTTTCATTTTGGTGGGGTACAGTGTATTGTTTCAGTGCATGCATATACTGAACAATCAATCACTTAGGGTAGATAGAATAGTTTTGTTCCTGTTAGTCCACCTCTTCTCCTCTCTCCTACTCCCTTCCACCTTCCCTCCCCTCCCAGCCTCTGGTAACCATTATTTTACTCTCTACTTCTATGTGAAGCACTTTTTTTTTTTTTTTTTTTCTCCCAGCCTCTGGTAACCATTATTTTACTCTCTACTTCTATGTGAAGCACTTTTTTTTTTAAAAGAATTTCACATATGAGTGAGACTATGCAGTATTTGTCTTTTTGTGCCTGACTGACTTTACTTAACATGATGATTTACAGTTCTATCCATGTTGCTGAAATTAAAATGAAAATAGAAAATATTTGACTGTGCCCTTTATTTGACTATGTCCCAATTTATTACCTATAGAAATGATGCTTCCTTTCCAAACCAAATGTTTCTGTATTTTCATAAGGACTTTTCTGTCATTAATTTTATTCCCAAATAATCACTTTGTTGCAAATTCTAGAGAATTTTGGGCCTTGATCAATTTCTAGCTATTTTGGACGAAGGTGCCAATTAAAATGAAAATAGAAAATATTTGACTGTGCCCTTTATTTGACTATGTCCCAATTTATTAGCTATAGAATTGATGCTTCCTTTCCAAACCTAATGTTTCTGTATTTTCATAAGGACTTTTCTGTCATTAATTTTATTCCCATATAATCACTTTGTTGCAAATTCTAGAGAATTTTTGGCCTTGATCAATTTCTAGCTATTTTGGACGACGGTGCCGGTGAGAAAAGGTGGGAAAATGTTTCTTTTACCTATGAAATAAAGTCAGTCTGGAAGAAGACATGGGATGGACCCTAAGTTATCTAGCTGTGGCATGCCTGCTGGTGATGTAACCTAAATGGAGAGGAAAGAGCCAGAAGAATCTCAGAAAGTTAAGTTGCCATATTTCTGAGCCTCTCACAACAATGGCAGAGGGAGCTCTGTGAAGAGAGAAAGCTGAACTGATTCACACCTTCTAAATTTCCAGGAAAACAAATTTTAATTTAAAATGAGCTGTAGCGCCAAAGGAGAAGTTTCCCAGACAAGATCTATAGCAAGGGATTTCTTCTTGGCCTTTTTATTTTGATCTGATGTCGTGACCAAAAGTTATCAAAGAAAAATATTTTAGCATTTTGGTTAGTAACTTCTTTGTGACATAACAAATTTTAATTTAAAATGAGCTGTAGCAAAGTATCAAGGTCACATTAAATATGGAATTTTTACAAGTAAAAAAGAAAAAGTTGTGTAGAATAACACCCATACAGAACATGTAATAATCAGAAAAAATTCCCTATAACATAGACTAAACTCAACTCTACTTCAATATGAACTAAAGGCTTTAAAAGAAGGCTATCAAACGTTAAATGACTATGTAATTTTTAACTAGAAAATCTCAGAAATATTATGGCAGAGCTCTGGAATAAATTAAAGATAAAGGAGAAAGCTCATTTCAGAAATAAAGATATAAACAAATCAAAAACAATGACAGACCATGCCTCCAAAGAAGTCAAAACGGAGGAAAATTGTAAAAACTGACATAGAATTAATAAAGAGATAAAAAATTATCTGAGAAAAATGACAAATATTAAAAATAGATTAAAATGTTTCAACACATAGATAAAAACAAAGCCAGCAAACAGACTGTATTAAAATGTGTAATTCAAGAAAAATATTCTTAAAATTTAAAAAATAAATGATACCACATATTAAAAGAACCCATCATGTGCCTGTTAGTTTTGACTTATAGCAATCAACACCACCATATATTCTAGTAAAATTGGTAAGCATTGAAAAAATTTTCTAAAAAAGCAAAAACAAAATCTTTAGTACACCCAGTGAAAAAGAACAAATGAAAATTAGACTATCATAAGACTTTTGATGGCAACTTTTTATAACAGAAGAAAATAGACCAACATATTTAAGATATTCTAGGAAAAAAAGTGAATAAAAGATTTTATATCTAAAAGAAACTCACTTTCATGTATAAAGGTCATAGATAACTGTTAACAACATTCAAGAATCCAGGGAGCCTTGGTTTCATAACCATGTCCTTAGAAATTTACTAGAGAATGAGCTTCAGAGAACTACCATGATTGGAAAGACATCAGCATAATGACTAGTAGTGAGCAGTACATATGTAATTACATGTAGAGCAAACAGTAAATGAGACTTTAAATTGAGTGAGTTAATATATCCTGGCTATATGCTCTAACAATGCAGATATAGGAGAAATATGCACAAAAAAGCAAATCATTTTCAATTATCTTATTAATGGTTACACTAGTAGTATTGTAATATCAATATTCTAATAATGATTGGTGGGTAATGTAAGATAGAGCAGATCAAATGGTTGGTTTCTTCAACAAATACTAGGGAGAAAAAGAAGATGATGATGGAAAATGTAGAATTAAAAAAAGAAACTTTTGTTTAACAAGACTCAATGTTAGCATCTAGAGATGTATAATTGGATGGTAAAATAACAAATGCAAGGGAGTAATTACTATAAAAGTCAGGATAGCAGTTGCTTTTGTTAGGAGACATAATGAGTGGCTTCTGAGGTAGCAAAGTTCTATTTCTTGACCCAGGTGTTTACCTTACAGTAATTCATTAAGCAATACAAAATTAGTATTTCCCTTTTTCTGTCTTGTCAAAATTAAGTACAAATGAAGATAAATGAGAACGTGGAGCTTGCAGTTTTATAAAATGGACTATAATATTCATTTCTAATTTCTGACATTGTCCAAAGAAATATATTACAATTAAAAAAAAATCTTAAACATAATGACTGCTCGTACAAGTAAGGAAATTACCCCGTAGGTGTAAGCTTTTTTTCTTGTCTTTAAGACTTGAAGTAAAATTGGAAAATTACTATGTCCTCTTGTATCTGTTTGCTCTGTTGCTGTGCTATGCCACTTCTCTTATTGTACAATGGAGCTGGCTCCAACCACATGCTCCTGCTGTTATTGTGATCTTCAAGTGGGACTGAAGAATTAAAAATTTCATAAATGTCAGCTTAAAAGGTTAATGAGATGCTGTCTTGGTGATAGTGGGTTGTTCCTGAATCACCAAGATTACTGCATTTTATCTGTATTAGATTATTTGGATTGGGACCACCAGGTTGCTGGATGATTGCCAACTGTCCATTTCACTTTCTGTTGTGTAGAACCGACCTTCCTCCAATCTAGTTCTCAGAGTTGGGATGTTTTCTTCCATTTTATAATATATTCTTTGCTTCTATCTTTTTAATAAAGGATAAAAGCATATAATTGCCAAAATGTGTAGTTACCAATGTTTACATTTTTAATTATCTGAAAGGAAAACACATCCTTGAATTTTCTCTAGGAAGACAATGTCTTTGCTTGATGGTTAGTTCCCTCCATGTTCATGCTTATATTTAACAAAAGAGAGCCAAAGGGCTTTAATTCCTTGGTATAGCTGGTCATCGAAGATGGGAATGAATGTTGTGGTGTTCCTTTCTGCTTCTCTGGCAAATGTATGACTTTATCTTTCAGAATAGGCTCTTATAAAATCTTGGTAGGAGAAGGAAGATATTTGTTCTCTGTCGTAGTGTTTCTAGTCTGTGTTTAGAAAGCCGCATTGTAAAAATATCCAAAATTTAAAGTTCTTTCCCACTGTAAGCTTTGCCCATTTCTTTAAAATACTCTGTCCTCCAATATGATAGAATAAGATATCTTCTCTGAAAGGGCAGCTGTGTTCTCTAATCTAAAACTGATTCTCCAAGAATTTATATTGAAAACTCATGCCTCACTATTATTGTGTAACTTACATGAATTTATTATTCATCAAAATAAATCACACACACTTCTTAAATGACCCTCATTATGTGGGGCATCTCTCATTTTAGAGACCCATTTATCTCCTTTCCATACCCAAGTTACCATCTGGTCAGTTTATTGATAGTTATTTTTATATAAAATCCAATTGAAGCTTAACAGAAGCCAGTTGTTTTACATGCCTTCAATTAAAATTAAAATTAGATATCACTAGCATGTGAGAAATAAAAAAACTGCTATAGCTGTCTTTAAATGGATAAATAATGAAAGCAAAATCTCAATGGTAAGGAGTAGTCAGATTGTTCCCATATGCATTACAAAAATATAGTAAAATAAAAGTGTGAGCTGGCTTCTGTAAACTTAAATTGTTCCTGTCCCCTGTTATGAATTCAATAGCATGTGTCACTTTAGAAGATGGAGGAACTTAACGTGTGTTAACATAACCCATAATCATGTAACCGCCCGCACAGGAGTCAATGCCAAACCTACCACAGAGCCCTGGTCACCATGCACGATAACAACATAATAAATGTTGGTTCAATGTATAAAAGAGTAAGTGAAACGTGGGAATATGTTTTGTTATTAAAAAAAGTGTATTTCTCCTTTTAAAAGCTTTAGGAACTGATGAATAATGGAAATAATCTCATATTCCAGGTAAGATATGTAATTTTCTTCTGAAATATATTTGTTATAATCAAATTTTCCTTTATTATAAAGGCTGCAAAGATTATTAGAAGTAGAAGTTTCCAGTAAGTGAGCACTATGAATAAATATTTTTGTGTCACTGTAAGCATAGATGTAAACTGAGTTGTATATATGAAAAGATTGAATGTGATGTATTTTACTTCAGAATGTATTAACATATATTCCATAACGGATGTGGAATCTCAGTCCTTAAAATCTGTAATGCTATATTTGGGCATTTTGTTTCTTTCTTGTAATTAACTTCATATGCTTTCAGTACATTGTTTTTCTCCCTTGCACTTGTTCTACTTACTTTCAAATATTTTAGATTTAGCCCATGGATTCACTCTGAGATATATTCTTAAAAGCATTGATAGAAGTGTCTACTCTTGACTTTTCCATTTGATTAATAGAAAATAATCACTTTCTCTCTCTTGTGCGATTTGGTTAATTAACTGATATAGGCAGCACAAATAATTTCTACAGTAGTGTACTTATTGTTTTAAGAATTATGTGAAAATTAGTCTCTTACTACATGATTAGATTTTTAGATCTGGTAATGAGCAAAAATAGTCTTTCTGTGCCATCTTTTAATGTGTTTTTAATCACCAGCTAAATAACAAAGAATTGTCTTTTAAAATAATTAAGACTACATATCGAGTCTCCATAGGATATCAACAATAAAGGGGTTAATGAAGCATCCAGTCATCATGGAAACAATCAAGAAATGTCTTGCTTTAAACAACCCAAAGCAATTTCCACAATCTAAATGCATTTGTGCTAGAATAATTTTCATAGCATCAGAACATTTTTCATCCTGCAGAGATTACAAGATGAAAAAGAGGGATGCTTACAAATGATGTCAACCTCCTATGTAAGTGGAGCCAAATATTTAAATGAAAAATCTGTCAAAAAAGCCAAGTTATTACAGTTACACAAACCATGCTAAACATCATGGCATGACCTCAGTTGTGGCACCATTTAAATAATGAAAGAATGCTACAATATGAGAGATCACCATTTACACATTGTGCATAGCTTCTCAGAATATTAATAAAACCTCCATTATGTGTTAAAGCAACACAAGCATTTCCACCCCCCTTTATAATCTGAGATCAATTCAAGGCTCAAATCAAATACCAATTCATTGTAAACATCTCACTCATACCCATGAATGGAAATAACATATACCCTACATTGAATGCAATGAATGCTTATTTAAATGGTCTGGAGATATAAATTGGAAGAACAAAAATCATGATAGTACATAGACTTTTCTGTGGATTTACTTTAACTTGTCAATATATTTCATTCATCCACAAGTTATAATGCAAAATTACAGTACTTGGAAGTTGGGTTCAAGGACTTACTAGGTCTATTATTGAGCATGCTATTTAACCAAGCATCATTTGGACTAAACTCAGAAAGATCAGAAATTACAACAAATTCATTTACTTTTTATCCCTACTATACTGACCAGCCAGGAGTATTAGCAAAATAGTGCTCAATATTTTTTTCTAAATTAATAAATGTATAATCTCTCCAATCTTCAGTTTTTCCATCTGTTAAATGGGAGCAATAATGCATATGTTCTTGTATGAATTAATGCAAGTGTATATATTGTAAATAGAGGTATGATAGGCACATAATAAATGTTCATTAAATGGCAACTAAAGAACTATTAAATGGTAACTAAAGCCTTCAGAAAAAATACAATGCAATAAATATATTAAATGGTTATTTAAGTAAAGAGGGTTTCACACCATGGACAAAATATAGTGTACAGTCAACCCTCAGTATCTGTGGGGGACTGGTTCCAGGACCTCCTGTGGATATCAAAATCTGTGGATGTGCAAGTCTGTTGTATTTATATAAAGTGGTATAATATTTGCATATAACCTACACATATCCTCTCATATACTTTAAATTATCTCCAGATTACAACACCTAATGCAATACAAATGCTATGAAAATCGTTGTTATGCTCTACTGTTTAGGGAATAATAACAAGAAAAAAAAAGTCAGTACATGTTTAATACAGACGCCATTTATTTCCTCATATATTTCATATATGGTTGGTTGGATCCATGGATGCGGGACCCACACATACAGAGGTACAACTGTACATGCCATCAATGTTATCTCGAAATATAAATTTATATTTGTGTATCAGCCACTATTTAGATGAATGAATAAGGTCAAATAGTAATGTTCAAATGCAAACTTTGTCTTTTTTGTTTGCATATACTAGTGGACACTTCAGACATTTTATTTAAAAATTTCTAAAAAGGCTTTTTTCTTGCTCCTCATGGCATAGAAAATGCACTTCACCTCTCATCTCATTAATTTTCCTGCTATTTGAATAAGGTTGTTATAATTTCTACTTATTATCAAGAGGGGACTAGAGGACAATTAAACATGGAGACTGAAGCAGTTTCTATTTAATGTCACTATAATCAACATGGAAAACCAATTCACAGACCCAAGTGATTGTTTTCCGTTATAAGTGAGTTATTTTGGCTGAATATACTGTATAAATGTTCTACTTCATAGACTTGCTGCCAGTCAGCTTGCATTTACTCTGGGAATGGAATCCAGAGTCCTCACAAAGGCCATGTCCACAGAGCCAGAAAGAAATGAGGAGGGGCTGTTTTCTGATAAATTGTTTAAAAATCAGAGTAATTTTTATCAAACCATGGTTAAAATAGGAAAAACACACATAACTTAGATACATGATTTCATTTTGGAATTAATCCTAATCCTATCTCTCTACCAGATACCATTCTTAAGCTTTGATAACACTCAGAACTCATGGGTATCATTGGCATTTTATAGAATGTACCAAATTGGACTAATTTAGAATGTAAATTTTCACTTTTCAAAGAAGCAGTGAAAAACCAAGGAATTCTCATATGAATGTATCATTTCCACAAGCCCACAGCAAAATTACACCTGGGCTCAAATTTGCATTTAAGGAAATATATTTTATGCACCTGGCTTCTAAGATGAACATTTTCCCACAAATTTTAGTATTTCCGAAATCAAGATATACACATCTAGTGCATCACATTTCCCCCCTGAAATCTACTTTTACCAATATCACAAAATAGAATAAATAAGGTACATTGTTCTATTACTGATATAGATTATATACTAGATATGAAATTTGTAATATATGCAATATATTATAAACTATTTATATGTATAATATGCATATTATATTAATAAACACTGTAACATAAACAAATTATATTTAGATATGTGTAAAATATAATAATATTGTGTATAACTTGTGAGTTGAGTGAGACATTGTTTTTCAGTAGTATTGAAAATCTAGATGACATGGTACTTTAATAACATAATAGTTTGATTAAAAAACAGGTTTAGATTGTCTATCACTGTTCACATTCGTATAGTCAGAATTGGTATTCAACTTGTTCACAGCAGTAAATTCTCATCAACAATGTCTGAAGAGTTTAATTATTCAACTTTCAGGTCATTCGTATTACATACTCTATTTTAATAGGTGAATCATTTTATTAAATTATGTTTAAAGCTTACTAGAAATGCAAAATGGAATTATTAGTAATAAAACAACTTATGAAATAAAGCTTAAAATACAGCTAAAACATTCATGTTTCATAAAGCTTAAGAAGAATTAAAATAATTGTTATGAATAGAATTTAGGATTAAAATATTACTTCTTTACACTCAATTATCCTATTTAAACCACTCTACTCGTTGCCTCATGCATTTAAAAAATTCATTGCATTATAGTTTTATATTTCCAACATATTTAGGTTTTTCTGATCTCTTTTAGTCTTTTCAGGGCTTATACTTCAGTTAAATCAACACAAAAATAATTTTTGACACATCTGTACTTTGCTAAGTTATAAGGTCTCAAGACGATTCACTGCACAGGTAAATGTAGGTGTTGCATATTAACCGACATGATATTTACAGGTTTTAACCAAAGACTGTTTTTAAAAATCCTCTTTTAACTAATTACAAAGAATCACAACATATAATTATGTCTACAGGCTTTAATCAGCAATTAGAGCACATATAATATTTAATAGCTATTATATTGAATTTGGGAATATGCTGTAATCATCTAAGGTTTTTCAACATGCCATTTTATAAAATTCTATTAGTTTGTTCATGTTCTCGAATACATGTGTTTCTGTGTGTACATATATACATTTCTGACTTGTAAAATTTTTAAAAAGTGGTTTAAAGAAAGACGTTCTCCAGATGTAAACAGATAGTATATATTTACATGCTTTTTTAAGTAATAGAATATTGTTTTATTATAGAAATTTTTAAATCTCTGTAAAACAATTGGACACTCTCTACCCCAAGATTCAATAATAAACATTTTGAATAATTGAGCGGATTGTTCCAAAATATAAACAGATCTTAAGTTTCAAAAAAATGAAGTATCATTGAGGAAGCTTCTAATATCTAAAATTATCAGAAAAATACCTTAATACTTTTGAAGGTAAAATATTCTAAATACGAGACAGTACAGCACAGAGTGGAGAAACACAGGCTCTGATGATCATTGGATATTAGACTTCGGACAGTTTATTTTATTTATCTGCATTTCAGTTTCCCCATGCTTAAAATCATGGTAATAATCCAATCTAACCCATAGGAATGAAAGTCCTGAAAACTGTATGTTAGAAAAGTGTTGAGCACATTGTAAGTGCCTTATAAACACCAGACATTA
>NW_007739631.1:18255-20346 GCF_000696425.1 Galeopterus variegatus | reverse complement strand
AAGTGTGTAACAGTGGTCCACTTATAACAATATGGCTCATGAGTATTCAAGAGACTTCAAAGTGTGGAGCCAAAAGCATGTGTAGTATGGTCCTTTCATGCCTTTGATGTACAAAGCAAATCAGCCTGAAATCATCAGAGAATTGCCATGACAGAGGTTGGACAAATCTCAGCATGATCAAAGCATTCCAAGCCAATGACATTTAAAAGGAAATTAGAGCTTTTTCCACCGAGATTTAGCCATCTTCTAAACAGAATAAATGTAAAAACACTAAGATGGATTGATATGTTAAGTACAGCTAGCATTCCCCCAAACCATCAGGATGGTGCTTCATTTATTAAAGCAATGTTCACCATGTCTATTTGCATACTATGGAACTATCTTTACAAAAGTTTATACTGCTATTTTTTGGTCCTTATAATACTGCAAAATGAGGAATTATCTGCTGAAAATACTATTGAATTTTTTTGTCATTGCAGATAAGATATCATTAAACAATCTTAAGGACAGAGTTATTGAGATTTGATCTTTTATTTTTCCTGATGCAAAAAGTCTGATAAACTAATGTATCTCTCTAACAAGAACTACTATAATAAAATTTAATGCCTTACCATGTTTTAATGATTCCAGTGATGGTTATCACTTATCTGGGATGATAACGAGTTGTTAAAATATATTGTTATCCCTGACATGATCAGAGGTTACATGGACAGATTGTAAATTCAAAGCTGGCATTTGCTTTACAAAGCACATCTTCAAGTATTCTCTAATATTCTGAAATATCATTTTTTTCTGAGAGAAACTAAGCACTGAAATGTTCTCAGCACAGAACCAAATTTATTGTTTTAAAAATGTTAAATGGTATGAGGGGTATTATAGAAAATGGCCCTGAGAACTACCTGCATTTTACATATTCAAAAACAATTATGTAATGTAATAAGCTTGTTCTAATTTAGTTTTGCAGATGGTCTTTCATTCAAGGCAAGTAGATTATGTATAAAGCAAAATATAGAAAATTCTTTTTTGATATATTTAAGTACACTTTGTCTCTGGGAGTAGAGTAAAACATGTTTTTAAACTGGTCATCATGCTCTTAGTATTTATTAAATATATTGTTAAGGATTTACTATGAAAAACATATGGGCATTATAAAGTGAACAATATATGATCTGCACCTCAAGAAGATTGTATTCTGGAGGGGAAGATGAACACATAGTCATAGAACCCCTTTGTATGGTGTGACAGAAGACCCTACATAATTTTTTGGCCTGAATATATCCTTTTATTAGAAGTGTGAGGCACAACAGGAGAAAAAATAGTGATTAGTACCNCGAGACAGTACAGCACAGAGTGGAGAAACACAGGCTCTGATGATCATTGGATATTAGACTTTGGACAGTTTATTTTATTTATCTGCATTTCAGTTTCCCCATGCTTAAAATCATGGTAATAATCCAATCTAACCCATAGGAATGAAAGTCCTTAAAACTGTATGTTAGAAAAGTGTTGAGCACATTGTAAGTGCCTTATAAACACCAGACATTATGATGCTGATCATCTGTTCCATCACTGCTAAATTCCAACACTCCTATTATTAACATTACTTATCTTTGCTCTCTGATAATGATGATAATGATGATGAGTAGAAATATCACATTTCCCAGCATTCTGGTTTGTTGTTAGAAGAATGAGCAAATAAAAAGTTTCATCAAATTTAACATTATATTAAAAATATGAATTGGCCAATTTTAATTTCATTCACTTTTCTTTTTTTCTTTTTTTTCTTTCCTCTTCTTTATATGGTCACTTAACACACAGGAAAAAGAATGACCAAAAGATAAACAGCGAAAAGAAAAAGGTCAAAGGTCTATAGGGAACCTGCATCCTGAAATAAATAAAAAGAATTAGAATAACCAAGAGTTATTTATATTTATCAATAATATTTTCTATTATGGTATTCAAAATTTAAGATTGGAAACTGGTGAATTTTTTAACATTGTGATCACCATTCTTTTCAAATGCCTGTTGATTTTACATCTTGACTTTTAAATTTCCTTTATTTAAAGAATTTTAAATGTGATGACACTATGA
>NW_007739631.1:0-16406 GCF_000696425.1 Galeopterus variegatus | reverse complement strand
TGAATATATCCTTTTATTAGAAGTGTGAGGCACAACAGGAGAAAAAATAGTGATTAGTACCGAATATTTGTGAGAACTTCCTGTGAATCAGGTACTTCTATTCTGAAACACCACAACCAATGAAAACTCACTCTCTCTCTCTCTCTCTCTCTCTCTCTGGAAACATGGTAAAGGCTTGAAGGACCAAATACTGTGTGTGAAAGGTGGGATGGCATCGTCGCTAATATCCCAGTCTCCTGAGTAAGGCTTTTTGGATCCAAGTCCTGTCTTTGTCACTTTCTGTGTAAGCTTGGAAAATAAAGACAACAATCCATAACTCATGGAGCTGTTGTGAGGATTTAAGGAGATAATGCATATAAAACCTGATAAGCAGAAACGTAGCATGAACAAGTCTAGAGATCTAATGTACAATGTGAGGACTACAGGTAGTAAAATTGTACTGCATTTGACATGCTAATTGAGTAGACTTTAGCTACTCCTACAAAAAAAAAAAAAAAACGAGTGACTGTGTGAGATGATGGATGTGTTAATTTGCTTCGCTATACTAACCTTTTTATTATCTATGTGTATCCCATAATATCATATTGTATATCTTAAATATATGCAATAAAATTTATTTTTAAATGATAAATATTAATCCTCCATTAAACATTTGTAATGATAATGAATGTTGTTATGATTGCAATTGCTATATTTTCACATTGATAAATTTTGTTATCTTTATTTGCTGTTTTTAACTTGGGCTTTGGGAGTAAATATTTTCTAAAGAAATATGAGGTTTAACCATTTATATTTGAGGAATCAAGTAAAGTGACAAGGGCACTTGAGCTGGTAACCAGAAATGCCTAAATATTGATCCGGGATCCACCTTGAATTGCAAAGTATTAAATAAACAAGTTCTTGAGGAATTCAGTCCCCAAATAAAATATGACTATTTTGTGTCATTTGTTTGTTTACAAAAGACAAATAAGATCACAGAGGTTAATGACAGAGACAAAGTTCCACAGCTAGAAAGTAGAAGAATCGGGCCTGGGAGATACCCTGTGATTGCAGGTAGTTTTTATTCCCTTATTCTCCTAACTCTCTAACTTATAGTGTTCAAATACTGGATTTCTTTTATTATCCTTTCCAGCAGCAATTCAGTGAGTTACTTGCAGATCCATATGTTTTTCAGCTGTCAGTCTTCCAAATTTTCTTTCAAATATTTTATCAAAGATTGTGTTTGCAATAAACATTCTGACTTTTTGCAACTGACAGGGATGTATATAATACCTACAGTTGGGTGTTTAATTTTTTCTCATTTCTCAGGGCTTTATCTATACATCCTAATGTGTAGCTGGCTTTTCCAAAGGTTAGTTGGAAAGGCATTTGGAAGCTTCACCAACTCTCCATACTGCATATCATAAATTATTTTTGTTAAATTTTCTCTGCTTTTTTTTTTTACTTTTATAAGAAATGCTTACCATTTCATTTTTACTTAAACTTAAGAATATAATATTTAGAGGCAAGTAGCCCTACTTAGATAGGAGACAATCAAATCTAAATAAAAACCCCTTACTCTGAGGTTTTGTGTTCTTATGTGTAAAATAGAGGTAATCGTGTTGTGAGCATTAGCATCTCCATACTAGCTACTCTTCTAATGGTAGCCAATCATTTGGGTGTTATAATTTTTGTCCCTCTGCTAAATATACTTGGAAAACTCTGCCTCATGGACTATGTCAATTTTTTGGCTATTTGCAAATTCAAATTCTTTGCTTCATTTGGAAAAGGGTAAACTAAATCAGTTGTTTCTAGGACAGCACACTAGTACAGACTACAGCTATCTAATTTCTAAGAGATTATTTTAATATTTATGTCACCACAAGGGGAGGAAATGAAGGCACAGTATTTTAAGCAGTCTTTATATCCCATGCTAGGTCATGAGAAATTTTCTATTAATGTTCCTTGCAATATATTTATTTGAAAAGAGAGGAAAACACTACCTCTCAGTGTCCCTGACAAGAGAGGAAATGTGTGAGATAGCACACATTTTGTTAACCATCTTAGGCATAAAGAAGATGTCAAGTCACTTTGCTCTGAGGAACCAATATCCAGATCATTCCCACTGAGTGTGACAGCAGAGGAATTTGTTGTGAATGCCACATCTAAGAAGAAGGTGGCATCTGATAGTGAACCAAAATCAGTAGCATTTAGACTTTCAAAACATTTTATTAACAGAGGTGAGATTCAGGCTATGATGACTGATTTTTATTAATATTCAGAATATAAAGAGATTTCATTAAAAATATATATCAAGGGATGTCTACCTTTTGAAATTCTGACTCTTTTATTCACTTACACACCTAATAGAAAGATCCCATTAATTAACTTAGTACTTGGCAAGGAGAAGGGAATCTCTCCTACCCTTCAGCCAATAACAGTCATAAAAGAAAAATATTACAACTATATTACATTGGTATTAGATCTAATGACTCTAAAAATTGGTTAATACATTGATATTAAATTCTCAGCAATAGAAATATTGTTTTGCTATTTATCTTTTAATTGGAAGTTGAAATAATTGCTCCCTGAATTTTTCATGAATCATACCTACAATCTTATAAAAGGATATACATATATAGGTTTTTGTTAAGTAAGACTATCAATTTCCATCACCAGTTTAAAAAATTACTATCATCAAGCCAAAGATTGCATCATGTCATATTGTGCTAAATATTTTTTCGATCACTCATTCTGGAAGTTTACAATATAAGCATATTCAAGAAATGAATATATCATAAAGGATGTGCAGAAAACATTATTGCTTGAAGCAAACTCGCTAGAGTTCATGATTTTTATTAAAATAAATATTAGTTAAGGGATGCATTGTTCTTTATGATCAACCAAATCTAATTCTTTCAAAGTCATCATTCAGTGATGTTTTGTGAGTTTGGAATAATCTCATCAATCATGATTATTTAATAAACAATATAAAAGGTACATCTGGCTATTTGGTTCAATCATAATTTAGAATACACGTGATTAAAACTGTTGAAAAATTTCAACCAAAGTGCTTCTGGACTAAACATATACATCATGCCACCTCTGGTTCAAATACGTTCATATCTGTTTCTAAGAGTTGAAGCTGATGTCCTTTAAATATTCATTAATGAACTATACAATTTTATTTCTTATCCAATTTGAGATAGTAGCTCTCCTTTCTGGTAGCTTTAGGTTTTTGCCTTTTGACATCCATTATTAATCTATTTCACCTTTTGCTTTTAAAACATTGTCCTTTTTGTTGAAGGCAGATGTTTTACATCTTACCTTACTGTACTCCTCCTACATAACATAAATCCATACAAAAGGCTAAAAATAAGCATTTGTATTTTACATCTTTGTAAATAGATGAGCAATTTATACCCCATAAAGAACCTATTTATTATGAACTAATTTTATCAATTTTAATTTCACTTCTTTTTAAGTGTCTCAGTAATTTGTTACTCAAAAATCATTGAAACTTCTTACTAAGCTGGAAAATTCTTAAGGGAGGACCTAACCCTGATGCCCCATTAGCACAGTGCTTACATACATCAGGCATTCCATAAATGCTGCTAGCTAGAGTACACTGTGAGGTGACAACACTAGGTTATAATTGGGTGGTGTTTCAAAAATATTAGTCTGTTGTTTTCAAGAGGATTGTAACATTACTTGGCTTCTCAGATCAGATCACCTTTATCAACCATTTAGGTGCCTGACCCAGAATACTATACTAACTATATTCTGGTATACACTGTTCTTATGAGGAAATATGTTCCAAAATTCATATTGGAATACCTGCAGTCCATTTCTCCATTCTGCACAGGCATTGCTTTCTCTAAACTTCATTACCAGTTGGATGAAAGGTATCTGAATTCAGTGGTCTCTCATTTTGTGGTGGAGTATTTGAGAGGACTGATGCTGTTAAGTTTCATGACAGTTATGGCACAGTGAGGCATGGTAGAGAAAGGAACAAATCTCAAAGATCAGAAACAAACATTGATAAGGCAACTTATCAATTAGTTATATCAATTAGTATCAAATAGTTAGGTACCAACTATGTCAATTACCATTTATAATGTATAGAGAAAGACACCTGAACATACATGTAGAGATGGAAGACATTCTGTAAAAAGATTTTATAATTTGCTTCTTAAACTTTACACCTCTAATTTTTTAAAACTGTTTTAATATTTTTCTTTTACATTTCTATGTTAGATGAACATATTATACTAGCCTTTATAGCTCTAGTTTCATGATTTTAAATTTACTATAAATTTCACAAATATTTTTTCATGTAGTCCTTGGTTATGATGATATTTGGATTTGTGGAAGAAACACATCCACAAAACTATTTGAATAATTTTTTTAACATATGACAAAATGATAGAAATTAAATGCTACACTTAGAAGTAACTAACAGAAAGGATCTTATATGGAAAAAGAGATTAGATATGATAAGCCTTGTCTATTTGAAAATAAAAGTTTTTATTGTTTATTTTTTTGAATAATAGTAAGTAAGCATTAAAAAAAAATACCAGTGTATGTATAATACAGGTCAAAGAACTAGGTTCCAGATTCAGACACCATTGGCTAGAATTCTGGCTCTATTTCCTGGTTTCTTGGCCTTTCACAAGCAACTTTTAAATATTTTGATCAAATGTGAATATAAAATTTACCTACCTCATAGAATTTCATGAAATAATTGATGTAAAGAGGAAGTGCCCTGCTTTGTATATAGTTATAATTCTAATAAGTGTTAGCTGTAACTATAATAAATATTTTAGACTTTGCAAATAATTTATAAATATTTAGAGCTGAATTGAAGTCCTCAATTCTCATTTATGCATTTAGTCTGATACTAGAAATATGTAACAAAAAGTCTGGTTTTCCTTCTCCTCCTCAAATAATCATCCTTTGTAGAATTTCTTCTCTCTAGAGATATACTACAATTATTTTAGTAATATTTATCCTGTTTATTCTAATTGAAATGCCATATTTGATTAATATTCCCAGAAACTACAGTCAATGTATAGGAACTTAACTTTAGTTGATTGTTGACTGACCCCATTTCAAACATAGTCCCAAATGGAAAGAATGCGCCTTTCGTTCTTTGAAGTGTACATTTTCATAAGTATAATACACTTATCACAGAAAAGTTAAAACAAACCAAGTAATAGCTCTGGCTCTCAGCCACCAGTGTTTTAATATGCACATGCTATAACAATAAGCTCTGGTGAATTAATACAGCAGAAAACTTCTAAGGCATCTGTCTACCTCAATTACAACTTTTGAGAAATTTCCCCTTCTCTCATTCACATGTAGAAGTTTGTGCAATATTGAACTCACTACCCTGGCCAAAACCAATTGAATGCAGGAGGTGTGTAACCCATGCTGTACTAACCAAGTTTTCTGTTTGCATATTTTTGAATTAGGGGCTGAAGTCACTGGGGCTCAAGTCAGATGGTTTGTGCAATATTGAACTCACTACCCTGGCCAAAACCAATTGAATGCAGGAGGTGTGTAACCTATGCTGTACTAACCAAGCTTTCTGTTTGCATATTTTTGAATTAGGGGCTGAAGTCACTGGGGCTCAAGTCAGATGGTGGTGCTGCTAACGCAACAAAATTCCTGTTCCAAATGAGCAAGCAATCTCATTAGAGATAAACAACAATAAAAAACAATATGAAACAAAAACAAACAAACGAAAAAAGAAAGACACTCTATGGTACGATAAAAACACCATCAGGCAGAAAGAGCAAAACCCAGAGATCTGGAGTATGCCAGGGTTACTAATGACCTTCCATTTCCTGGTTCCAATCCTAAGTCTAAACCACACTTCTTATATTTAGGTAGTATGAAACATTCCTGTATCTATAAAACAAATTAGTTTTATTAATATAAACCAACTACACTGTATCAAATCCATCTTTTGCCATAATTCACATCAAATTCTTACATAATTCCAGTGAATTTTCAACAGTATATTTTTCTACTAAAACATAAATACACATCATAAAAGAAAATCCATGGGTTTGAGGATTGCTCATGGAATCAACATTGGTGAACCATGTTTTAAAATGCTTACTTAAACTTTGATTTAATGATAAAACTTTCAGTGGGCTTTCTATTTCTCTAGACAGTTTTTAACTATGAGATCTTGTAAAGTAATATATATATTAGACCCATGTACTATTGATCTTACCAGAAATAGTTAGGTGAGTTTCTGACTGATACAGCTACCTGAGAGTCATAAAATAAGTGTTAAGTAATTAATAGGGTTTATTAACTTTTACTTTCTAAGAAATAAACCATTTAATGCAGTTATTTATAACTCTGCCCAACTAAGAAATCTTCAATTGATTCTTCTAAAAATCAGACTATAATCACTTCTTTGAACTATATTTAAAACACATGGATAGCAAATTTTTTCATGACTTTTTGTTTTACTTTTCAAACTGAAACTTGAATCAAAACATTTTTCCACTGTTTGAAATAAATTTTGATTTTTATTTATTGTTGTTAACCAATTATACATATACAATAAGTACTTCTCTGTCTATCCCAAGTTATGTTGCATGTTGGCTCGGTGGTTCACATTACATGCTAAGAACATACATTTTGTCCTTTTTGCCCAGATTACAGTATAAACATCATTATATTTTGTTATTAGCCATGAGGAAAAATCAATAAATTCAGTACAATTTGGACAAAGTCAGAATTTATTAACATGTAGATAGTACATCGAATTCCATGGATATTTCTCTAGCATTATCTTATTTGGAAATGTCCTCATGAATGAATCCATTTCATAAATTAAGGCAATTTAAAGTCAGGCTTGAGTAAGATTACTTTGACTCTGTGATATTGAGCCTTAGATTTCTCTAATTTGAATATGATGCATTTATGAAAATAGTCATATTTTTCTAACTCTCCTAATTTAGTGTCTTTAATTTCACATTATGTAAATTATGCCTGGCTTCGTTTATTAGAAGAGACATTTAAAAGCTGAGTGGCTCACTCACCTGGATCCTTAGAACTTAAAAACTTTCTACAAATAATAATATTGCCTTGCACATCAGAAGAGAATTCTTCTTTTCAACCATTTTCGTACCTATTATCTGCTTCTTGTTTGTATATTCTTAGAGATGGGTTACAAGGGTATATTTCTATTTTATCATAGAGAACACCAGCCTGTGGTGAGGTTAAATGACATTTGAAGGTCACACATCAAGGTACAAAAGAGATATATAATATTTCAGTCTTCTGATTAGTAACCTCCTCAGTCCACAGAATCCAAGTCAATTTAATAGGACATCCTTAGCCTGGCAAGCAACATTTGGGAGAATATTTGAGTCTCTCTCCTAAATATGTCATGGATCCACCCATTTCTCTCTGTCCTTAATGTCACCTTGATTCATGCTCCACATATTTCAATGGGTTAAAAGTTGGTCTTCCTTCTTCCATTCATTTATTCTTCCAATTTATAGACCAGAATGAGCTTCTTTATATGTAAATCACATGCCCAAACCCTACTTAATATGAGCAAAGTGCTTTTCCCATGGTCACACAACTAGTCAAATGCATAGCCTGCAGAAAAAAAAAAAAAAAAAACATCCTTTCTGACATTAGATTCTTGAACTGAAACATATACTCCCTGAGGGTAGAGATGATCCTGTATCACTGCAGTATCCAGCAGCATATTTTAAGCATAACAGGTGCCTCATAAACATTAATTCATTTGAGCTCAATATGGAGAATAGCATCTTAATTTATATCGTCAATATCTTGTCTCAATGAAATTGAAGTTGTTAAGGGACCACCAAACATTAAAATATTTAACCCTATCTACATGTTCAGTCAAGTTTGAGTTATGTGTTGAGGTAAATATTTAAAAAAAAGAAGTCTAACACTAAGTACAGCCTACAGGTTGAGTTACTTTTAGAGCTCTGGTTTTAAACTTGCAGTCAGAGAGAGGTAGATTTTTAATACATTTTCTTTTTATATTGTTTCCTAGTATGTTTAGGCAAACTTCTTTGGGCAGACACTAAAAATATTAAAAAATGAAAGTCAGTCTTTTAGCTTTACCCTTAATTGATGCTCTAAGGCCCAATAAGCCCTTCAGAGACAAGGGTCCTCGGTTAGATAAAATGCTATATTGTTTCCTAGTATGTTTAGGCAAACTTCTTTGGGCAGACACTAAAAATATTAAAAAAGGAAAGTCAGTCTTTTAGCTTTACCCTTAATTGATGCTCTAAGGCCCAATAAGCCCTTCAGAGACAAGGGTCCTCGGTTAGATAAAATGTTGTGTCATAGAAGGCCCCCAAACTGCACTCCCGATCTTTCTCCACGCCAGCCAGCTGCTGCCTGGCAGTCCAAGAAGACAGTGCTTAAAAGGACTTGCAAGTTTGACAAAAAAAAGTTGGAGAAATTGATTGGTATTTAGAGTTTAGCGGTCTCCTATGGGTATTCCTGGGTTTCTGTGACTGATTTTGATGAAGTGCTTTTATTTGTCTCTCTACCCAGAGACTGCAGATGAATTTGCAATAGAGCAGCATGCCTACTGTTTAGCTTTGTCAGGCACCACTTAGACATGTTATAATTTATTTTCCAGGAAAAATATTTCTCATGAGGGCTTCTGGCTAACACAGTTATAAAGCAGCTGGCTAACGTTCAGCCTGTTGTCTGCTGGCAGCTGGGCTTCCCTGGATAGGCTGAAAAGAAACACAACTAGAGAGGGAAACTGTGGAAGACGGGAGCAGGAACCCAAATTCCTCCTTATGTAGGCCTGAATCTCCTCTTCCTGGCTGCTTTTGGTGGTTTACAACTTTGCAAACATCCTATGAAATCTGACAGGGAGTCAACCTTTCCTTTGTGCGCCCGTGCTTATACAGTGGAGACAACCTTAACCAGGCATTGGTTTGGTCTAGTCATTTTGCAGACTCAAAACTGCCCTTGAAAATTCATCAGAACACCCAGCTAGGTTTTTTTTTTTTTTTCTAACATAAAACATTTTAGATAAGAGCTTTATAAAACATTCTAGATAATTACTTTGCTTAATTTAAAGGAACATGTTTAAAAAACCTTTAACACTGAATTCACATACTTCGTGGGGAAATGTTCATATTATGAGAGGTGCAGAGGAACTGAGATTAACTGATATTAATGTCCCTTGTTATACCCTCACTCTGGGGCATAGGATGACTGAGTGGCATAGCAAGAAAAACTGCCAAAGATTTTAACTTTTTTTTTTCTTTTTGACTAGGGTATATATCGTGTGTCATCAAGTCTCTGACATTATTAATTTTAACATAACATTTTTAAGGTAACACTAAAGAATAAGAAATTCTGCCAAATAAACAAAGATGTCACACTTTTATCAGTTAAAATTTGTTATTTTTAATTGGAAGTGCTCATTTAGACTTAGACTTTTATCCTAACATAAAAAGGAAAAATAAAGGTAAATAATTATGTTAAGATATTCTTAAAACTTCTTCATCCTGACTCCAATTGTTTGGAACAATGCTTTAACTCAGAGTCATCAGTGCTGGAGTTTTTCCACAGAAAATTCTGTGCCAACAAATTCACTGGTAATGAATATTTCATAACAGAACACCCCGGTATTGCCTTCAGGAGATATTTTTTAAACTTGCTGACACCGATTAGGCAAAATTTGATGCTTCTGTTTTCTTACTTGTATCTGAAGGTGTCAATAGAAACTCCTGGGACAATAACTAGGTCTCATATTCTTTCTTTGTATTATCCTCAAACTTAAGTTTATTAACTAAAAAACTGTATGATGTGTAGCACATCAACATTGATGGGCTACAGTTGTCCAGTCATGCCTCCAGGAGCAACAAACCAAGTTCATAAATGCACAAGCACCGAAAATTATGTTCTGATTTTAAGATGCCATCAATCGTAAGATGTATCCAGATTTTCAAGATGTTAAAATGTGAGAAATATGCATCCTAGATTCAAAATAAAAAAGGAGGATGAATAGGTTAAGTATGCATATAAGCCATTCCACTGCATGCTACAAATATAGAGGGATTCAGAAGGAAGTGGCCTACACTAGTTTTGAGTTGAATAATGTTGTGTTCAGAATCAACCAGAAACCTAAAACTGAATAATCTAACCATCTAGGAGGCGAGACCTGGGCATCAGCACTTTAACAAGCAGTCCAGAGCATTCTGCTGCACAGCAAGTTAAGAGAGAACTACTGTAAAAAAAAAAAAAAAAAAAAAATCCTGGGCCACACTGGCTGTGTGTTTGCTGACCATCACACATTTTACATGGGGTGAACAGGCATATAGCTTTGCCTGGGACAGTCCTAGTTCATGCCTCATTTCTTGCCTTGGGCAATATTTGCATACCCTTTACTCTTAAGAGACCAGTTAGGAGGCATTTTATAAGGTCACCTTAATTTTATATGAATGGGTAAAAGATGTATAATCATAACTAGAAGTCCACCTATGTGGCCTTGTCCCTGAAATGTACACAGACCTTATTAAATGGCTATTGAAAACAGTTTACTCTCAGGCCACTCAATGAAAATCCACCATATTAAGTATTTATCTTCAGGAAAAAATAAAAATAAAAAAGCTGATGAGAAATATTCTGTGCTTTTAGAAGCCTATATGACCCAAAACACCCTTATTAAGGACAATCACTAACAATGCTAACTCCAGGGTTACATTTGCTGAATGTGTGAGATTTTTGACTGTGTACCTTTCAATGTTCTCATATTTACTAAAATCACCCCACCAGAGACAGCATGCTCTTGATAGACTGTGTTTGTCATTACATTATGGCCAGTTTAGGGAGTTTTTTTCCATGATATGGTGAGGTGTTGCCTTTTCTCTGGCATTCATGATGAAACCCTCTGATTGAGCTTCTTTCCTGATCTCAGTTTAACATTAAAATGGCATAGAACAAATGTCCACCTTAAAGATGCATCAGTTTATGCCATGGAAATGAAGGAACATTTTTTATTGTAGGCATTATTCGTACAGGGAGGAAATAAGTTCTTTCCAAATGAATCAAAAGAGCTAGACATATAAATTTCAGGATATTCATGGGTCAGTTCAGAAGATCTGTCTTAAAAGATGTATAATCATAACTAGAAGTCCACCTATGTGGCCTTGTCCCTGAAATGTACACAGACCTTATTAAATGGCTATTGAAAACAGTTTACTCTCAGGCCACTCAATGAAAATCCACCATATTAAGTATTTATCTTCAGGAAAAAATAAAAATAAAAAAGCTGATGAGAAATATTCTGTGCTTTTAGAAACCTATATGACCCAAAACACCCTTAATACGGTCAATCACTAACAATGCTAACTCCAGAGTTACATTTGCTGAATGTGTGAGATTTTGACTGTGTACCTTTCAATGTTCTCATATTTACTAAAATCACCCCACCAGAGACAGCACGCTCTTGATAGACTGTGTTTGTCATTACATTATGGCCAGTTTAGGGAGTTTTTTTCCATGATATGGTGAGGTGTTGCCTTTTCTCTGGCATTCATGATGAAACCCTCTGATTGAGCTTCTTTCCTGATCTCAGTTTAACATTAAAATGGCATAGAACAAATGTCCACCTTAAAGATGCATCAGTTTATGCCATGGAAATGAAGGAATTTTTTATTGTAGGCATTATTCGTACAGGGAGGAAATAAGTTCTTTCCAAATGAATCAAAAGAGCTAGAGATATAAATTTCAGGATATCCATGGGTCAGTTCAGAAGATCTGTCTTGGAGAATTACAAAATTTTTCTACTAGTAAGGTTGGTGATGAAACTGAGTATGACAACAAATTGTCATTTAATGTTAGTGTGTCATTTAAACTCTGTTAGACAATTATTCTGGAAATACATGAAAGCAATCTCTGTTTAGGTGTGGTTTATAACTGTTTTAACCACACAAATTATTTGGTAACACAAATTATGTGCATTAAAGAATGAATAATGAAATATTTAAGGGGCTCTCATTTTGCATCTACCACCATTGGCTGACCTAGGACTAGTTGGCGAATGGTATGACTATATGGATTTTGGATCAATATAAGGATCAAATTCATAGCAGTTAGAGATTCTCAATTTTGTTGGACTAATTTTCTTCTTTGGGGGTGAATTCCATCTCTGGAAGCAGTTTGGTCCAGAACAGAACTCCTGAAAGTGGGATGTGCGCATACCAGGAGATGTGTAAATATGTGCTAGTGAGCACAAAGAAAATATAACTCAAAAATAAAAAAGGCTCCACTGGTATTGAGTATTTGGAGTGGTCGTGGTCCCTCATGTGGTCTCTGGGGTACACCATCATGTGAGGTGTACTGTGAAGTTATTCTGAGGGGAGAAGTGGGAGTTCTGAGCAGTTAGAGATTCTCAATTTTGTTGGACTAATTTTCTTCTTTGGGGGTGAATTCCATCTCTGGAAGCAGTTTGGTCCAGAACAGAACTCCTGAAAGTGGGATGTGTGCACACCAGGAGATGTGTAAACATGTGCTACTGAGCACAAAGAAAATACAGCTCAAAAATAAGAAAACAGGCTCTACTGGTATTAAGTATTTGGAGTGGTCGTGGTCCCTCATGTGGTCTCTGGGGTACACCATCATGTGAGGTGTACTGTGAAGTTATTCTGAGGAGAGAAGTGGAAGTTCTATGGGACAGAGTGGTTAAGATATGCCCTCACTTACTTTTTTCACTTTTAGCATATGGAAACATGGATCACTTTCACCTGATCCATGCAGGTGGATTTATGGATTATGCTCTAAAGTTTTAAGCAAACTAACCTCCCTAAACTGAAGATATAGTTTTAAAATATTACTGCACATAACCCTTAAATTTAAGATAATACTAATAACAGAAGCCAAGGTAGAGAACAAGAAAATGGTCAAGCTAATGCTTTGCCTATTCTCCATTAAGTAACCTTTTCATTAACCACAGTACAAGGTTAACAACAACAACAACAACAACAAAAAAACACAACAAAAATCAATTTATGAGATCTAATAAGAATTGGTTAAAAGTATAAAATTATCTAGGATAAGCTAACTATACTGATCTAACCACCAAACATTGTACAAAATTACTGAAAATGAACATTATACCCCACATGCATGTATAATAAAAAAATAAGAAATGCCAAAAATAAAAATATCTAAATCAGCAAATATATAAATAAATAAAATTACCTAGGAATCATTTGAAATATAGATGAGATTTGAATATAGATGAAAATGTATATATTTTGACTTGAGATTTGAGTAATACCATTAAAATTATGCCATCACAATTAGCAATAAATTTTAAAGTCAACATTCAGAATCTCTTGACGTCTTTTTCTTATGAGGAACACTAATTCTTCCTGGCACAGTAAAAATGACTGAGATGATGTGTGTCAAATAATTTGGTGACAAATTAAAATGCATTATTTTGTTTGCAAATAGTGTTGTCAGGTAGATAGAAAATATTATTGAAATTTTGAAGAAATATGTATTAGAACAAATTAAGTCATTTTCATTACGCAGTTGAAGAAATAAAATACAGATGTTTTCCCCGCCTTTCTTAGCTTGCATATGCATTTGCTGCATAGCATTTCAATAATGAAATGTAAAAAGAACCAAAGGGGCTATTAGAGAAATGATGTATCAAAAAAAAAAATCCTCAACATTAGTAAGTGAAGAAAAAACAAAGCTTAAAATGGAAGGAAAAAAACTGAATGACAACGTCTAATGTAACACTTTGACTGGAATTGAGAGAGAAGAACAGACAGAGAGATTACAGAGCAAGGCTGAAGAGCTACACTGGGAGATTCACTCAATGAGTCTTCACAGGAAAGCTGTTATAGCAAATAAGGTAAAACCAGAATTAAGCAAGTTCTGCTGAAAGTTCAATGAGGTTAATCTAACGATAATTACAAAAATATATTTGAATGATAGAGAGGTCATAACAATCTTTTGTATTACATGAGGTTCACTGGTCATATCATTGTAAAAATAAATAAACAAATAAGTAAGTAAATAAACTGCAAAGTGGTAAAATGTAATCATTCCCCTTTCTTTTAGATGAGATCAGGTGTGTTCTTGCTGGTATGGCTGTAGTCACCTTTCTTTTAAAAAGAGAATTATTAAAGAAACAAGTATTTAATGTTTGTTGTGACAGCTGGCTGTCAAAACTGTGCAATTTTGGAAATACGTGTGAAAAAATGATCACTTAATCTTTCCCTTCAAGTCAAATATGTTGTTTCAGCAAGGAGTGAGAAAAATCACTGCTGTTTAAAACAAAACAAAAAAAACTTATGCAAGGAGAAAAAGTATTTAGAAAATGGGTGCTTGGTAGTGTCTTGATCATTTTCTGATTTTGTTACCATATAAACTCTCACATGTGTACACTAAAAATGGAAACAGAACTTTCCCATGGAAGAGTTTCAGTGTATCTTAAATCCATTTGTTAAAATATGAAAAGATGAAGTTGTCATCTTTTCTGATTTGTTTGTGAGAATAAACGATCAATATAAGAAAAGATAGAAATTTTACAGATAAAAATTCAATAAAAATTGTTGCATAATTGGTAGATGTGATTGAAAAGTGCATGCTATTGAGTGAATGTTTGTGTCCCTCCAAAATTCATACATTGCAGCTAATCCCCAATGTAATGATATCTGGAAATGGGACCTAGTGCCTTTGTAAGAAGAGGCATGAGAGAGCTCACCTTACCTCTCTCTCTCCTGCATGTGAAGATACAAAGAGAACATGGCTGTCTGTGAACCAGGAAGGGAGCCCGCACTAAGAACTCTGATCTCAAACTGACAGCTTCCAGAACGATGAGAACTAAAAGTCTGTTCTTAAACCACCCAATCTATGATAAGACACGATCATGATGTAGTAATTTAGTAAGCACAACCACCCATGTATTTTTATTCATGTCTATGTACTTTCAGGAGTTCCTTCCATCATAAAAGTCATTTACATCAAGTGCAAAAATAAGTTGAATTTAAATACAAAAATCTGATCCCTGTATCATACAGACTATATCAAGATTTTTAAGATATCAAAAATATTCAATCACCTTATGCTCTGTAAGAATCAATAAAATTAAATTTAAATTAATGTACCATTGATAAAATTTTTAAATGCATTAAAAATATTACTTATTTTTTTGAATTCTTAAATATATTTTAAGTTTTTGTTTATTTTAGTTTAGTAATTTATATAACTGACATATTAATAAATATTTTAGTGAATATATCAGAATATTAAATGTAGTCTTAAATGTTCTTAGACTTAGACTAAGAAAGCTGAAAAAGCAGATTCTAGATCAGATATCTATACAGGATAGGCTAAGAGACAGTGAAATCAATGTAACTATCGGCTCATTACCTCGGTGAAGAATTTATAAGGGGAAGGTAAGAAATTAATCAAAAGATTGTAGAGAGAACTTTTTTAAGGATAGAAATATTGGAAGACTGTGGTATCTTCTATTCCTCCCCCATGTTCTTCTCCAATCAACCCAAAGGATTTCAAAGAACCACACTCAGAGATGCTAGGCATCTCCTGAAAACTCTAGAAGTGAAGTTGGCTGCAGTGGCCTGTGATAGCAGACTAAAGAGAGCATCCCACAGTAGGAATGAGTCACATTCCTTCAGTGGTAGGTCAGATGTGAGTCTTCCCCACTGGCCTCTGTTAGGAAACTTTGAAATGGACTTTACCCACATGTTCTTCACGTAGAGTGAAGATGTCCCTGGACAGTAGGTACTGAGGGGAAGTTTAAGCAGACAGTCAGAGGAAACTTTACCAGTACCAGCAAACTGCATTCACAGAGCGCTAAAGAGAGGAAGCTCCATAGACTGGCAAAAATGCTCCAAAAGACTCCATAATATAGAACTATGCTTCCACCCAGAGAGCACTGATAAAAGTTACAACTCTGTCACTGGAGACCTTTTTTGCTCTTACTTCCTTTGCTCTTCTGCCCATTCCTGGAGAACCAAAAGGCAGAATAGTGACAGAAGATGTGAATCAGGAGTTGGGGAAAAAATAGAGAAGCTACCTCTGCATGCCTCCTCTCTCACCCCCTGCCCACGTTCCCATTCTCACAGTGAGCTCACCCCAACCCATGTCAGGCTTCTGGATTTAAATTGGGCCCAGGCTGGCATGGAGAAGATTTAAATTGGATGAGATATTAATACTATGAAAGAATGATTTAGACTGGGCACTTTTAATGAGACTTTAAAAACCTTGGAAATTACTGAGTGCTGTGGTTTGAATGTGTCTCCCAATTTTCGTGTGTTAGAAACTTAATCCTTAAATTTATTCATGGATGGTAGTTGGAGGTAGGGCCTCTAGAAGGTAATTAAAATTAGGTAATGTCATCAGGGTGGTACCCC
>NW_007739630.1:20193-35089 GCF_000696425.1 Galeopterus variegatus | reverse complement strand
TCTAGCCCAATTCCTAAATATTTGTACATATTCAGTTTTATACTGAGACTATTAATATGAATTTGAAACCAGATGATGTGAGATCAAACCCTGGCCCATAAAGGTAACAGAGATTATTGGGTATGATTCCCTTTCACTTCTGCTGCCCCTCCCCCATTCCTCCCTAAATTCCTGTTAAACAGTGTTTTCATCCATACTCTTCTTTCTTTACTACAGACATTTATTCCCAAAAGGAAATTGGCCTCCCTTGTCAATCCTTTTTATTTTTCTCCTGAGTCTTCAATCTCTTTCTTTTCATGTGCATCTTCCTCTTAACTTAAAAATAGTTGCTAATTCTCTAGATTCAAAACTGCAATCAAAACGAAATAATAGTATTACTTAATCCCACCTCCCTCTATGACAATCCTATAATTTTTTTCACTTTTTCACTTCTGTTGTCTTAACTTAAAAATAGTTGCTAATTCTCTAGATTCAAAACTGCAATCAAAACGAAATAATAATATTACTTAATCCCACCTCCCTCTATGACAATCCTATAATTTTTTCACTTTTCACTTCTGTTATCAAAAGAGTGACTGAACTCTCTGTCTTGATTTTCTTTTCCTCTTATTCTCCGTCCCAATCCACTGCATTCTGACATCGCCTTTTTCACTCTATGGAAATAATTCTAGCTAATATCTGCAAAGATCTTGTTGCCCAACCCAACTGATTTTCGTCTCTACTTGCTGAGCATTTCTGCTCCATTTGAGCTGCAGGGTGTATTACTTACCTATTTAAATTCTCCTCCCATTACCTTCCTGATCCCACACTTGCATGATTCTGTCCATTTTCTCATTCATTCTTTCACAGACATTTTTATGTGTTCTTTCCTCCCTATATAATTTAAATGTGTGCTAACTTCAAGATTATATTTTTATCTACTTTTTTATTCTTTAATTTATTTAAAAATTATTAGGCTATTAAAACATTCTAGGACTATGCTAGGCCTGACATTAGAATGGTAAACATGCTTTTAAATTCTGTGTTAGAATGCCAAGAGGAATGTATAAACCAGGCACCTAAACAACCTCTTAAAAATGTAGAGCTGTGGTAAGTGCTATTTTTGAAGGAAGGAAATAATTTTATATTAAGATACACAGGGACATCTACTGCCATTTTCCAGTTTAGCTCCTCAAATTACTCTGTAATGACACCAGCTTTCTCCTACAAACTCATCTTCCCTTGCATCTTCCTGTAATTTATGATTATATCAAAATATTTATTGGAAATATTGTCCTGGCTTTCTCACAGCAAAGGCAAGCTCAACCTGTTTGACATTTTAATAAGTTAGTTAATCCACTGTCCTGCATTCACTATCTGTGTCGGCAGTTTGGCCTTCCACACCAAACTTCACTTCTCCCCCTCCCTTTCCACTTTGAATCAGTCCTTTGTTTTTACTTCTTAATGGGTTCTTGATTCTGCTTCGTTCTCTCATCTCTATTACCTTCCACTGCCATATTTAAGACACTTGTCGCTCGAACATTCTTATGATAAAAACTATTTTCCCTGATTGTAGATTTGACCCAGTGAAACCCCTTTTCTAATGTCCTCAAGCAATTTACTTAAAGGAAGTCCAGATTTAGTCACTGCTCCCTATAAAAGCCTCAATAGTTTTCCATCCCATGATGATCAAAGCACAGTTCCTTAATCAGATAATCCCCAGCACAGCTGCTGCCCACTAGTTTACCTATTGTGTTGCTCCTGTTTACGTTTAAACACATTCAACTGGTACTTCCCTATACCATTTTGTTGAACATCTGGATGTCTTTTCTTATGCATGCTTGCCCTACTAGGAAATATCCTTTCCTTTCCCCCCTTTAACTAAATTGCACACATTGTTTTGTTTTATGTTCAAACAAAGCCTCAACTAACTCTCTCCTCAAAGCACACATGCAAAATTATGTTCAAAATTTATTTTTAAAAATCTTCTATAATTCTCCTCTCATATTTTATACAATTTAGTTCTATATTTTTCTATTCACTTGTTCATATATATTCATCTCTCCCATGGAGGTAGAGCTCCAAAAGAATAGAGACTGTGTGTGCATTTGTGCATGTGCATGCATGTGTGCGTGAGTATAGAGTATGGATTATAAAATATATATCCTGAATGACATGTGAGAGACTGAATATATAAATATACAAATAGCCAATGGTAAGATCACTGTGACAATATAATTCTGACCCGGAGCTTCTTCAGGAATCAGCTAAGAAGCCAACCACACACCCTACAACTCTACAGCAATCAGTTCAGGAAGCCAAACACTTAATGAATCAGACACGATATAATAATAAGCTCAGAAAAATTAGGACTTGTTCAATGACTGTAAGCTTCTCTTTTTTTTTTTTGTTTCCATTTCCAACTCAGGACCAATTAGAGAAATCAAATATGCTTACCCCACCAATTACACAGATAATAATAAGCTCAGAAAAATTAGGACTTGTTCAATGACTGTAAGCTTCTCTTTTTTTTTTTGTTTCCATTTCCAACTCAGGACCAATTAGAGAAATCAAATATGCTTACCCCACCAATTACACAGAATAACCGACTTCTGCTTAACCTGCCTCCAGCTTCTCCATATCAACAATGTACATTCAGGTCATACCCACGACCATCCTATATTTTCCACTATAAAGCTTTTCCACTACTGCCTGCTTTCAAGTCTGTGAAATGCAAGTGATAGTGCTGATTCTCTTGCTATAGCAAATTCTGAACAAATACATAGCTTTCATTTGAGTAATTGTCCTTTATTCCCATTGTGTTCCTGGAGGGCACACCAAGGTACCATCTGAAATACTTTCACCATGGACCCAGTCTTCAACCAGTTGTGGTACATGAGAAGCACCCTTTTTTACTTGCTTCTCACAGCCTGAAGAGTCTTCATGTTAGTGATAATCCAGCACCAGATCTGAACTGCCCTTTGTGTTGAGTTCCTTGGTTATTTGTTCTCAGTTCATTACCTGGGCTTTGTTATTGGTTCCGTTCATTTGGCATCATTGGTAGGAGCAGTGCATTTCTTCCCATTCCATTTTGCTCTCTTTTGTTCTTCCTCAGGTTGTGCTAAGTGTTTTTTGTCATACGAAAGACATTAATGAGGTAGAACTCAGGCATGAGCTTTATAAGCCTATTTGAATGGACCGCACAGACCACTGAGTTTGCTACACTCACCAGGCCAGTGTCCATTTAGCTAACTTTGCTATTTGTCATCAATAAAGACAGATGTGGTTCTCTTTCTGTTCTGATTTTTTATCTTGAGGTATTGGCTTTGATCCAGAGAGCATTCTCTCTGGTTTTCTACCTTCCAGGGAATACAGATTGCCAAGTCTGCTTTCAGATGAGGTAGCCAAAGGTTAGGAAGGCAGCCTGAGACACTAAGTGCCCAAGTAAAACTTTCAGTCAACCATTGCTAGCTCTCACGTGATTCTCTATATCTAAATTCTTCCTGCTTCTTACATGTACTCATTCCAGTCCTAATTCTTGCAACTATTTCTCAAAATGTCACAGTTTAATTTCACCACTATGATTTGGGTGAAAATCAATGATGTTATGGGCTAGATTGTATCTCCCCAAAATTTATATGTTGAAGTCTAACCCTCAGTACCTCAGAATGTGACTGTATTTGAAGACTTACCTTTAAAGAGGTAAGTAAGGTTAACTAAGGTCCCTAAGGTGGGTCTTAAACCAATATGATTGGCGTCCTTATAAGAAGAAGAGATCAGGACACAGAAACGCACAGAAGGAAGACCACAGTTAGATAAACAGAAAGAGACAACCACTTACAAGCCAAGAAGAGAGCCCTCAGAATGCAACCAAACCTGCCAACGCCTTGATCTTAGAATTCTAGCTTCCAGAGCTGTGAGAAAATGAATCTCTTGGTTGAAGCTTCCCAGACTGTGGTACTATGTTATGGCAGTCCTAAAAAACTAATACAGATGGCTGCTCTGGGGAACAAAATTGTTGATGTGAGAAGTGCCTTAAACAAATAAAATAACAGTTCTTAGGCCCAATACACAACTTTTTTTTTTTTTTTTTGCATTCAGAAATCTAATTCAAAATTTTTTGTCTGATTCAAAACTTGATTCACCAAAATATTCTTTAGCTAAAGCTAATGAAACACTTGACAAACATAAGCAATGACAACCTAGATCACTTCCCTAGTAAATTCCCCTCCTAGCCCTCCAGAGGCTTTCCTTTCACCATGTCTCTTTTGCCCTACTTTGCCTTCCCATCTTTTTCCTTCTGAACCAGTACTAACTTATTCCTCCTCTTCCTCTTTTCCAAACTCCTAACCCTTCTCCAGTGGCTCTCCTAAGACCCCAAATACCACTTTCTTCTAAAAATTCATCTTGACCATGAACCAGATATGCAGGTAATTGCAGAATTTAAACTTTTTACCCAAGCTGATAAGATCTATAATTAAGGATAACTCTAAATCCAGAATTCCTCTTTTCCAAACTCCTAACCCTTCTCCAGTGGCTCTCCTAAGACCCCAAATACCACTTGCTTCTAAAAATTCATCTTGACCATGAACCAGATATGCAGGTAATTGCAGAATTTAAACTTTATACCCAAGCTGATAAGATCTATAATTAAGGATAACTCTAAATCCAGACAAGATTATAGAGACTATGCATTGATGAATTTAGAATTACTTTAGGTTACCAGAGCTATATCATCTGGTACACATGCTAGTCTGAAACTCTGGAGCTAAACTATGGATGGCAGAAGCCAGCCTGTTATAGTAACTACAGGATCCCTCTTTCCACCATAAACTTGAGGATAAGAGGAGGCCTGAGAATAGGGCAACATGTCCTAAAAGCCATACACAAACATTTTCAATAAAAATTGATTGCACCATATCTTTCCCAAAGGTACTCCTACTATCTTCTATGAATGTAATGGCTCACTCCCTTGGAGAAAAATAAGATATCCTCCCAATAATAGAAAACATGAAAGTCTCATATGTTTAGGAATGCTAACTCTGCACTGCTACAAATAGACATGACAAAATATTACAAGGCACTCATGTATTATATCCATCCTATCATTAAAATGTTATGGCCATGATTGTATAACCACATCTTCCTAAAAAGTCTCTCAATGATCTTCTAATAGATTTTGTTTGTTTGAAGAGACTGAACAGAGAAAAAGGTGTTCCTAAACTTCATTGGAAAGATTCTTATCGGATACTGTTAACAGCAAGAAGTGAAATTTTAATACAGAAGTGAAATTGTAAGGAATCAGTCCTCAGGTACCTGTCTTACAACTAAATGAGAAATCCAGGATTCTACACAGTTTGAAAGCTGCTGCAACGGGAGCCTCAAACTGAGTATTATAAGAAACTCTCTAGACGCAATTGATCTGCAGGAGAAGACAGCTTAACCAAGACCTTCTGCACACACAATTGTCTTTGGTAGTAGATAGTTCCACCTAAAAAATCAGAACAAACCACCGTGTAATTCATGTTTTATTTTTCATCTACTTGTTTATAATCATTGTTCTCATTTTGTATACATCCCCGGTTGTTGTTCATCCATAAATTCCCCTTTTCTTTTATAGAATTATTACTTCAGAACAGAATTGTTTTAATGCCATTTATAGATTATCCAAAGCAATAGCTAGTACCCTTAATCCTCCTAACTGTTCGATATGCCATCTATCAGTAGAAGACTGTGATAAAAACCTCTGGACAATCCTGCTGTCATCAAGTGACACCATTAGAAATCATAGCCATGTTATGTCACTCTCACATACCTGGATGGATTACCTCAAACAAATCAACCTGTGAACTTGCTACTGTCTCTCTCTCTCCCAGAAAAATAACCAATTACTGTCATCTATCAATCAAACCCTAGGTAATTCTAAATTTTAATTTAGTAAACTGTGTAGGGTGATAATCCATTTACTTCCTACTTGGGAAACTAATATAAATCCAAATACGTAACCCAGCTAATGTAAGGCTTAATGTAATTTAAGCTGGCACAAGGTTAGACCTCACACCATGAGCAACTCCTTTTTGGCTGGATCTTCATGTGCCCCTATGACATACTACTTCATTTATGACCAGGTCTGGTCCTGTATGTGTCAGACTAAAACCTTATGCCTTTTAGGAATAGTCATCTTAGACTAGCATGTACACAGAGACCCTAATTCTATAAATCACACAGGCTGGAAATTCAATCTCAGACATAAGCTCCATTACAGTGTCTTAATGAATCAGGCACTATACCTGAATAATTAGTTACTATGTGAACAATCAGAGTAGTTTTCTCAATGGTGGGAATAATACAAATAGAGTGCAAAAAGCGAATCACTAACATTTGCCGAAGTTATTAAAAATATAATCACTTCCATAGATGAATTTTAGAATAATCAACTTATTGGCATAAGTAGTGAGGAACATAGCTGTAGGGTTTTTGTGGTGTCTTTTGTAGCATTACTGGACATGGGGCAATGAAACAGACCAAGTAGAATGACCTAAACATAGCCTGAAAGAAAACTCTCCTTGGCTTTGTAAGGTTGATTCTCTCTCGGCCTGGGTAGGCCATGAGATTTCCATGTTCTGAAGCGTCTTTGCTTTTTTTTTTTTAATGCTAATAGTAATGATGCTACTCCATCATATTCTATTGTGTCCTGAATGCTTCTGTGTTCTCCAGTTAGATGACTGAAACAACAAAAGTGTTAAAGAAGGTATCATGAATACAATTGGTCATGGAGACAACTGGACAACCACCAAGGGCGAGTGTCTACATTTCTAACCTCTGAACTGGTCAACCACTCACAAGCAGAGAATGACCAAAAGAGGGACTTTGAGACTGAATGCACCAATGGGAAATGTCTAGGTTATGTATGAAAAATGTACCTGTGCTCTCTGTAGCAATTAGTCCAGGAAGTCAAACCACAACCTCTATAGCAGTTGCCGCGGAACGGTCAGGACTTGGTCAATGATGCTGGCTTCCCTAATTTTTTCCCCACTTCCAATCATGATCACTTTGAACAATATGATGTCATATGTCTTGTTCACATAACATTTATGGATGTTCATATGTGGATATGATAGCCCCATCCACCTGCAGCTTCTTCATGTCCACAACCTCTAATCAGACCACATCTGAAGCCTTTTTTCATTTCACAACAAAACTTTATGACTCCTCTGCCTGACTTTTGAGTCTCTTCAAAATACAAGGGAGTAATAGTCACTCCCTTGTATTTAACAGTCACTCCTTTGTATTGAGTGTGACTCACTCCCTCGTATAATATGCTCTTAATAAATGGCCTTCTTTTGTTCTTATTTGGATTATCCTACTTTATTTTTATGTGTGTGTCTATGTGTGCATAAAATATTATATTCATAAAATAAAATATTTCTATTGTACTATACATGTTTGTTTATAAAATATGTATATAAATCTTTTTTTTCTCTCTCTATCTCTGTCTGAATTCAGAACTTAGCCCCACGCATCATTTAGCTGGCAAGAAAGCAAAAAGGAATTACTGGTGAGGCCAATTTCCTTTTGGGAACAAATGCCTGTAGTAAAGAAAGGAAAGGAGAGTATAGATGAAAAAAACTGTTTACAGGAACTTAGGGAGGAAACATGGACCCGTAAGCTTCAATAAGTGAGCTATGAGGGAACTCATCAATCTTCTCAAATTATGTGCTATTTATTTATCTATATGCCTCTGTATATTATTTTCTGGCTTGTGAGTGATCACAAACGTAGTTTTGTTCTTAAACTGCTGTGACATAAATGAAATTTAAAAAATTCTGATATCTGAATTAAATAGAAAAAGTTTTCTCCAAATAAATTATAATATAAACAGTAACTGTGAAAAAAATCAACTCTTTTCACTTCCAATTACATAATAATTAAATGATCTTTGATTATACCAATTCTTGTAATCAATATTTTAGACATTTTCCAGTTGACCATATTATCCTTCTTATCTCTCAACATTTTTGTAGACTATATTACTCTTTTGCTTCCCTTCACCCTCAGCATTGATCTGTCCTTCCAAACAGCACTCTGATTTCCTTTTTGTGAAACAAACTATTATGCTGTGAAATTTTGCCAAGAAATTACAGCCCAGTGTCTGCCATTCCTCCGTGGTAGCAAATGGGTTGATTGGAAGATCTATGGCTCTGTTTATTCATCGTGATAAAACAGCCATTGGATAGGAACATGTTCTAAATTCTACCGGTCAAATGTCCTCTCCTCAGATTTGGAATCTTAAGCAAATGATTTAAGACTAAAGGAAGCAGTTAATATTTTTTCATCCTAGCAGAAGTTCCCTAATGTTGGTGCTATTACAACTGTTCCTAGAGTTTAGCTTGAGTAGGAACCTAGAATTCCCTCTGTTCTGCTCCACTTGCAATATTATCATCCTCTCATTTACATAAGCTCTTAGTACTCTCATAATAAATTTCATTTCCGCCAACAATATCCAGAATAGAATACGAAATGATAAGTGAATTGCTACTGAGAAGAGTTTAGAGGCAATAAACATCCAGAGAAATTCAGTATTTGAAATTAAATTGCCAAGAAGGAGAGGGAGGCATTCATATTCCAGGGTGAGACCTATGGAAAGCTATGGTGAAATACCTAAATTGCATAGCATCTGCAGACACATGGAAGCAGGGGACAAGTCTTTTGGCAAAGCAAATAACGTATAAAATAAAACACTATAACTAAGATTAGTTAAATGTCTGTGTCTATTAATCTGTCATAATTCAACATAAGGTAGTGATAAATTCAAATACCTAATTTCTTACCTCAAACAAATTGGGTCTGTATAGCGTCAAGCATGGGTTATAACTAACTGAACCAAATTAGTTGATCCCCTTGACCCAAGAGTAGATTATTGGTATTAAGTTATATTCCCTTGAGCTTTGGAATGAGTGACAAAGAATACACACATGCACACACACACACACACACACACACACACAATCTTTTATAGGGGTAGTCTGTAAAGGGAGATTTCAGTAGTCAAAACTTAGACTCAAAACTGTATAATGTCACATATTAATCGTAGGTCAGCCTCCCTCTACCCACCTCCCCCACCGCCACACTGACAGCAGGAAGAAGCGCATTAAGAGAATTACTTCCCCATAAGTGAGGTAACATCTGCCTCAAAGCTGGGTTAGGATGGAGTCTGGACCATCTCCTCAGCAATGGGAAATCTCATGGAAATACCCCAGTTGAAATGGCCTACTTGGAAAGATAAGAAAGTGGAAGAAGGCCACATAAAGGCACTAAATTATTAGCAGTAGATTTGACTGTAATATTGCAACAGTCTTTAGAGCCAATTGAAAAGTTGAAATGGTTTTGACCTAGAGTCAGTATTGGTTGTGGTAAATTAACCACCAAAACCATAAAACCAAATGAAGTGCAAATTTCAAATACATTTTTTGTTTGGAATCAATAACAAAAACAGTAATTAACTCTATATCTGTTGAGAAAAGCTGAAGAAGAGACATCACAGTGGAGGATTTGTCTGTACCCCTAATTCCTAACCAGTTTATAAGCCTAAAGTTCTGTGAATGGAAAGACAACTGGCTAGGGAAGGACCAATTTGTGAATGTAGCTTTTAGGAATTCAACACCCAAGATTGGAAAGGCTATCAGGCACAGAATCTGGAATAACACAAATTCCTTGGTGTCCATCACTGCTAGAAGTCGGAATTTTGGGTATTACTAGGAAATGGAATTCACCTCTTTCATTAATTCAGGAACCAACAAACTACAGCCCATGGGCCAAATCCTGCCCATGATCTGTTTTTGTACAACCTGCAAGCTAAGAATGGCGTTTAAAATGTTAAAGCATTGTTTAAAAAAAAAGATGAAGAAGAAGAGGAAAAGAAAAACCTACAAAACCTAAAATATTTACCATCTGGCCCTTTACAAAAAAAGTTGGTTAGCCATGCTATTTAACCAAAATATATTTGGGTTTGAGAAAGTACAATGGCAAACTTCCTGTTAGGACACTAAGTCTATCTAATGTTTATGTCCCAGTTTCTGGTTGTGTATGGTTAGAATTAATAGCCTCAGCAACCTGGTAGAATCCCTATATTTGCTTATCTCATTCATGAAGAAAAGGTAATTATGTGTCAAGTGGGTTAAAGATAGTATACTATCTCAGAGGGCTTAAGCTTAATTGACCATTAAATATCTATACACGTAAGTCCATGGTCATCTATATAAGTAGCTGGCACATAATAAATGTTAGCCATAATTTATATCATTAGTTTTCCAAAGCTTTATTTCTTCCCACTTAGAAAATGTTTTTTCCTGGTTCCTTGCTGATTCTCTGAGAGCTAAATAAACAAATGAGCTTACAGTGCATGCAAATAAAGAATACTAACTAGTAAAATATAATTTCTTAGAAATTTGATTTTTAAATTAGGGTATTCTGAGAAGTCATAACAGTCAGCTAATATTATGATGCTATAGCATGAGGTTTAAAGTTTTTGTGTTTGTATTTTTGTCTGTTTTAGTTACTAGTGGAACAAAGCTATGCAAGAAATTTTTTCCAGCAAAATTGTCTGTCATGAAAATTTTACATTTTGTTATCAAGATAGAATGGAAGAGATGGCATGAAATATATTAAAATTACAAAAGAATGTTATTGTTTGTACAAATTTGCAATGAAAAGGTGTTTATATGAAGGAAAGGGAAGATAATGTCATACTTTTCTTTCTGTAGATCATTAAAAACAGAAGTCCTAAAACTGAATCATCTGAGCTGAAGCCACACAGTGGTCTAAATTGAGAAGTTTCCATCTTCAGCATTTGTAGTGCACACCGTAAATTCTCTACAAGCACGTACTTCTTCCACATCACTGATATAACTCGCTTTTATCTTTGGACTGTCATTTTTAAAACCTAAAATGAAAAACCATTTCTTACATTTTAGTCTTCATAAACTTAGAACTTAGACATAAGACATTTCAGCCTTGAAGTTCCAAGTGATCTTAGAGTCAACACATAATAAAGTATATAACCAAAAGTGCTGTTTTATGAGTTTAAAGGCATTTACTTACCTTTGATATAAATTAGAAATTCTTGCTCCCTTAGGGCATGTATCACAAAATTATATATAGAGAGATTTTTTTTAACCAGATGAATAAGTCAAATTACATAAACCTGCATTTTGAAATCAATAAATTGAGAAACTAACCCATACTGCTAATTTTATTGCAAATATTAAATAATTTTATTATCTGGATTGAAATATTAGTGTTGGAATATTTTCCAAAAACACTAAGTAATTTTATTTCTTTTCTTTTTTTTTTTTTGTCTTTTTTCGTGTCTGGCAACGGATCGCAACCTTCAGTGTCGCGCCCATACCAGACCGGGACCGGCAACAGGATCGCAACCCTCGGTGTTGCCCCCGCACCTCGCTCAGCCAGTGAGCAGGAACCGGTCTGTATGTGGGATCCGAACCCTCGGCGGGAGCGCCGCCGCGCTCTCAAGCGGCGCACTGTAGCAGTGCGCCACCAGGCCGGCCCCTAAGTAATTTTATTTCGAAGAACATAAACAGGTTTATTAGAAATGTGTAATTCCAAGAAAAGGAAATTAATTTTTAAACTTAGTAATTTTATTTCGAAAAACATAAACAGGTTTATTAGAAATGTGTAATTCCAAGAAAAGGAAATTAATTTTTAAACTTATCCTTTTATTATTCCATTGCAAATTTTCTTGTTTTGTTTTGTTTTGTTTTTTAATTTCCTATTACTTTCACCTAAATGTAACTATTACAAAACTAATTTTGTTAGTGCAATTGCATTACACAGAATAATTTGAAAATACAGCAAATCATACTTATTCAAGGTAGGAGGAACATTTTGTTACTTTATAACATTATTATAAGGAAAAGGATACCTGGAAACCAAGAAACCAAATTCCATCTATGTTTTTGGCTTAAAAATGTAATTAAACAGTTTCTTTTTGTAAGTAATTAAATTATTACACAATCCGAAATCATGTCTCATAGTAACGAGATAATTTTGGAGATATTTTATTAGTGGATTTACTTCTGATAATAAGATTCTGAGATTCCAATCTCAGTTTTGCCATGTACTTGTTTAGAGACCCTGGCCAATTATATAATTTTACACAATCTTAGTCTCTCTATTGATAAAAATGTCCTATACCTGAGACTTAATTTTGGCTATTGTTGATATAAGTAAAAAGTATGGGGAAGTGGAGTAACTCTGGACACATGGGTCCCCCTTTTGAAACATGTTATAAAGGGTAGAGAGATTATAAAATACTGGTGAGAATAATGACTTGATTTTCTTCTCATGTGAGCCAAAGTTTTTCTTTGCCATTTAAGCTATAAGAGCACAAAAAAATAAAATTGATAATAATTGCAGTAATAACACATCATGTAGCTTCTTCGATTATATAGTCCCTTTCTTCCTAAGTGATAAAAGCATTTCAAAACCTTTATATTATTTAATACAAATTTAAACTCAGTGAGAGAATACAGTCTATGAAGTGTTTAAAAGTTCACAGTGAATTAGTAGTAAAATAGTTCTAGAACATCAATCTCCTTCTCCAGAGTATCAGCTCAGGGCACATTTTCATATACTATCTCGAAGCTTGACATTATCAAAGTTCCTTAAGAAAACATCTTTAAGAGTCCTGCATGGATCTCTTCCATTATTTTATCAGGTTTCATTACCCCTTCAACAGGAAAAACAAGTATCATTCTGGATATTTAAAACATATGTTAAATAGCAATGTGTGCATAATACTATTTATCTAACTCATATGCTATTTGCTTATTTTTATATTCTTTTAAAAAATATAATGGAAAAATGGCAACACAAAATTGTTACTGAGTTTATGATGGTTTATAACAACAATAAAATCTAGAACATTGTTTTTGAATGGCTATTTTCATTTTTAGTTTTAACATGTATGATTTATATTACATAGAAATTACATAAACTTTTACATAATGTTGTTGACTGACAATACTATCAAGCAACAAATTTCATACGACTATTTAGTCAATAGTGATAGCACTATCAGGTGTCTTCAAAAAGTTCATGGACAATTATTTTATTATGTATTATAGTATTATGAAAAAACCATACATGGATTTTAAAATCTGTTTGCAACAAAATAAACTTGTACTAACTTGTTATAACATATCGGAACAGGATGTAGTTTTAGGTAACAAAAAGGATAAGACATCAGTTTGCAAAAACCCCTATCAGAGCAACATGAACTCTGCTAAAATTGAGACACAAACAAACATTAAATTAATGGTGAAACTTACTTGAAAGAATGATGAAATCCTTGGTGCTTTACAAAAACTTTATGGGAACAATACTCCAAATAAATCAGTAGCTTGCAAATGAATAACTTGTTTTAAGAAGGTTTGAGATGATGTTGAATAGTAAGCCCAGAGCAGCAGACCATCCGCATCAATTTGCAAGGAAAAAATTAATCTCGTTTATGACCTCATTGTAGAGGATCAATAATTGGCAGCAGAAACAAGAGCCAACACAATAGACATTTTGATTAGTTCAGTTTACACATTGTGACCAAAAAATTACAGTTGAGGAAACTTTCCACTTGAGGGTGACAGAACTGTTGCACCCAGATCAGCTGCAGACAAGAACAGAGCATGCAATGGAAATTTTGAACAAGTGGGATGAAGATACTAGAGCATTTTCTTGGAGAATTGTAACAGAAAGTAAAACATGGCTTACAAGTACAATCCTGAAGACAAAGCACAATCAAAATAATGGCTACCAAAAGGCGGAAATGTTCTAGTAAAATCAAAAGTGAACTGGTCAAGAGCAAAGGTCATTGCAAGAGTTTTTTGGGATGCTCAAGGTATTTTGTTTGTTGATTTTCTGGAGGGCCAAAGAACAAAAACAACAACTTATTATGAGAGTATTTTAAGAAATTTAGCCAAAGCTTTAGCAGAAAAAGCCCAGTAAAGCTTAGCAAGAGAGTCCTTCTCCACCACAGTAATGCTCCTGCTGATTTTTCTCATCATGAAAGGGGAATTTTGTGAGAGTTTCAATGGGAGATTCTAGGCATCCACATTACAGTCCTGATTTGCTTCTTTCTGGCTTCTTTTTATTTTCTCATCTTAACAAATCTTTAAAGGATACCTGTTTTTCTTCAGTTAATAATGTAAATATTATTACATTAACTTCGTTAACTTGATTAAATTTCCAGGACCCTCAGTTCTTTAGGGATAGTCTAACTTGCTGGCATTACTGCTTACCTAAGTGTCTTGAACATGAAGGAGCTTATGTTGAGAAAATCTATTTTTTTTAAATTTTTGTCTTTTAATTCCATTTTTCCACAAATGTTTTCAACTCTCCTTGAATTATCATCAGGCCAGAGAACCATATCATTAATACGTAGTAAAAATATTTTTCAGCAATGATTATTATATTCACATTTAATTATTGAGCCTCTTATTTGTTCAGGAATAGATATCTCACATGGTAGGTTCTGGTTTTCTGCTTCTCATTTTTCTAAAATATAAGATTAATTTTGATTCAATATTTTAACTGGGATTTTTCCTCCTGTACAAGTTCTTCTAATAGTTTTCACCAAATATTTTCCTGTAAAAATACACACATATTGTTAAATTTCTGTCATATGAGTATGTGTGTTAAACATATTTAAATCTTAATATATCAGCATTTAGCTAATTTACACTTCTTCTAACCCTCATTTATTTTTTATCTCCTCTAAGAGTATAAGCACACTTCTTAATTGATTTTTGAGATATTATCTACTACAAATTCTCTCTACAATGCTTCAGCCAAGCAAAAATGTTTCTTTTCATAAGTCAAAGCATTAAAAATCTGGGAGAAAGAA
>NW_007739630.1:17695-19298 GCF_000696425.1 Galeopterus variegatus | reverse complement strand
TTAAAATCTTTCAAAACTAACTGAACAATCAGCATCATTTATAAGAATAGTATTTAACTGCAATGTCTAGTTACCTCAAACTTGCAATAAATATAATCAATAAAACAATAACTTAAAATCTACTGACATCAGATTTGAAAGCTTTGAACATTTTAGAAGCTTGAGCAAAGTAGTAGAACTAGTTCTGAAATTCTCATGGCATTATTTCTTTGCTGAACTTGGCTCTGGATAAAGGATTTGAAACACATATATGTATTTGAACACGTAGGGTAAGCGTGCCTATCCATTTAACAGATTGGATAGGCATTCTTAACCTAAGTTCAAATATATGTGTTGTATTTGAACACTTAGGATAGCACGCCTATCCAATCTGTTAAAGGGATAGGCATGCCTGGCCAAAAAAATATCTGTGAAACGGATAGGCATGCTTAACCTAAGTGTTCAAATACACGTATTTTAACACTTAGGATAGTGCACTTATCCATTTCAAATATTTTTTTTAAACTACATTGTTTTTAAAATTTTACTAATATTCATATTAGTTAAAATTTTAAAAAAATACAGTCATTAGTGACAATTTACTCAATCATTCATTCATTTTCTTTTTATTTTTAGCACTTCTTTGGACCAGACATAGTCTGGCATTTGGGCTACATCAGAGAAAGAAGAGGATACCTGTCCTCATAACACATTCTAGCAGAAGAAACAGGAAGTAAACATCAGACATAATACACAATGTATACTATACATCAATATATATATATATTTAAAAAACCCTTATTAATGAGTAATATATGTAATANAAAAAAAAAAATAGTAATCATATTTCTCAAGAATTCTATGCACAGTCAAGTATAATAATAGTGTGAATCCAATATAAAAATATTCTCAAATTGATTTTTAAGGATTTAGGGACTATAACTCCCTAATATTCTTTATGAATAAACAGTTCAAAAACCTGTTTCTTTTATCATGAAAATGGAAAAAAAAAAAAAATAAGAGCTAAATTGAATTTTTCCTAAATAGATTCCAGATATCTCTCATTCCTTTAATCATTACTCTTTGAAGGATGTTAAGCGATTTTTGAATTTGGGAAAGAAATATTCAATCTTTAAAATGCTAAAAAAAGCACTCTAATAGAGAAAAAGTAAAAATATATTCTAAGTAAAACAAAAAGTTCATCAATGAAATCTGTATTTATTTCCATAATTCCTCTTTTATCAGTAATCTCTGCTAGTAATAAATAGGTCTCCATTCTTAATAAAATAAACAAAATAAAAATAAATAGTATAAAATAAGTAAAAATGTTGGCCTTCACCTTACTCTTTGTTTTATTTCTCAAATTGTTCAAATTTAAAGTAAGAGAAAGGGCCAAAATTTACTGGGAACTTTCCTAGTTACTGAAAACGTAATTGTGTTTATTTAAAATAATAAGATACAAAATCAAAAGATTGGAATTTGGAGATCCTAATACACATGCAAAGAAGATTTAAGTGTAACTAGGATGTGTGACTTGTTCCTTAGACTTGTGTACCTGTAGCATATTTTTTTTTTTTTAAATTTTTTATTTTGTCAATATACAATGTATATGATTATTATGGCC
>NW_007739630.1:6625-16133 GCF_000696425.1 Galeopterus variegatus | reverse complement strand
TTATTTAAAATAATAAGATACAAAATCAAAAGATTGGAATTTGGAGATCCTAATACACATGAAAAGAAGATTTAAGTGTAACTAGGATGTGTGACTTGTTCCTTAGACTTGTGTACCTGTAGCATATTTTTGACTTTGCAACTTGGAGAAATTATAGGCCACACAGGTTTTTTGGTTGTGCAGTTGGTTTTTAGGGCTATGGTCTGAAAACAAGGTGCTAGATATTGTAGAGTAACTGCACCTTATGATGGCTATATCCAGAAGAGAATGGAAGCTTCAGGAGTAATCCCTGGGCCTCAGGCGAATAAGTCACGAGCCTCACCCAAATCTCGGCTTTGGAAGAGAGAAGGATCTGGGTTGGAAAGCAAACAAGTGGCCTCAAAGAAGAGAAGAGATGCCTAATAAACAGACTTAAACAATATCCCTACTCCTCAGCTTCCTAAGTCTGACAATGGGGTGACAACGTGAGACATGGTTCCTAGCAAGCATCCCTCAAGCCGTAGTATGGACCATTTACAAAGCCTGGGCCTGCCAGGTGCAGGCAGTGTCAGATTGTGTCTCCATTATTCCTAAATATGATGATTTGGAAAAGAATTAATTGTGTAAAAAACAAAGCTTTTGCTGTCTTTTAGGCTTTGATGGGCTGAACAGTATTTGTAGGCTTTAAATTAAAGGCACAGAGTTCTGCAGATGCTAGGAAGTATTTCTGATGTTCTGTCTTTAAACTTTTAGTGCCCGGCTGAGGTAAGCAGCATAGATCATCAGCTGCAAATTGTTGTTAAAATCTTGTTTAAGTCTCTTATTTCAATTTTGAATTTCCCTTACCTCAAGAGAGACAAGTGAGGTAGGGCTAGCTAACTTTTGTTTCAATGGCTTTACACAGGCAAAATATATGCATCAATAATTTCAGTTGTCTATAGATTTTTTAAGTATATGAGATTTCTGGTCCTAAATGTTGGTTTTACCTATAAAATATTGTATATTTTATTTATTAATAAGTAAAAAAAAGCAACACTTATTTTAAAGAAAATATTTCTAATTTTTGGTTTAAGACAAACAAATTAATAGCATTTCACAAATCCAATAGTTGAAATGGGTCATCCAAAATCTTTGTCACTAGGTATCAAATATACTTGGGAAACAAAGGAGAAACTAGAATGTTTGAAATAATTAAGAAGAAGAAAACAAAATACAAGACAATAGGCTAATTAAATCGGAGCAAGAGTGACATGTCTTAGAAGAAATTTGAGTTCTTAGGAGACAACCTGAACATATATAAGGGGAAATTAGATCTTGGAAGAAAGGATACACTGATACAAAAGGAAAATAATGAGACATCTAGTTTAGGAAGATCATTAGGAAGCAGAATTTTACTGTTATTAGGTAGGCAATACATGACTGAGAGCCAACGACAGAAACAACAAAAATTCTAAAGAGCAGCATGAAATACACTCTGGAGCCAGAAACAAAAGCAGAGTCAAGAGGAGAGAGGTGATATTCACAGACCAGGGAGGTATTAAAAGACGGTTTCTCATAATTAAAGTGCAGAATCCATTGTGACAGTGACTGGGAAACATACCTTAAACATTGTGACCATTTTCTTAAGTGGAAACATAATATGTGAAAATATTGGAGAGTTAGTATATTTCTCTATGAGTTTCAAGCTGATACAGCCATTATAAATGAGGATAGAAAATATCTCCTGTGCTCCAAAGGAACATGCCAATAAATCTTTTGGAATTAGGTCCCCAGGGAAAGGTAAATGAAACACATTGAAATGACGACAGTCAAAACAGATACTGAGTCTTTGTCTTTGTTAGATAGGGAGCCAAATGGGAAAATATCTCCTTTGTGGTATTATTCAACTCAGGACTGTGAAAGTGAATATTTTGCTTAAAAGACTAAAGGAAGACATGATTCCACATATATATTTTTATGCATACATGATAAGATAATTTCTGCCTCTTTGACATCCGATCTTATATTAACTTCCTTCTCCTTATTGGAAACACTAGAGAGAGATACCCTGAAAGATTTATGTTAATGTGAGTATGTTTTAGGTAAACTCTTCAAAGCTATGTTTCATGAAAAATAGTTTTACTTTATTTTTTGAATGCTATTTTTACTGGGTGAAGACTTCAAAACTTAAATTTATTTCTTTCAACCCCCCCACAAAAGAATACCTTTCTACTGTCTTCTGTTTTCCATGGTTGCTAATAGGAAGTCTGCTGTCAGTTAAATCACCACTTCTTTGAAGGTAACTTGTATTTATTTTTTTGCCTTTTTAAGGTAATTTTCTGTTTGCTTTGTTTTGTTTTCTGAAATTTCACTATCATGTATGCATAAAAATATATAACTGGAATGATGTCTTCCTTTAGCTCAGAGAAATTTTCAACCATTATCTCTTTAAAAAGTACTTCATTTTGTCTCCCATCAATTTCTTGGTCTCTAATAGAGCAATGACAGAGATAAATATGTGGGTACATATAAATTATTATAAAGCATGTAAAATAATCCGTGTTTATAAATTTATATGCATCAAATTCAAACACACAAGTAGAGTATATAAGCAGAAAGGGGAGGTATGTGGACTTAATATATTCTATGGTTTTTGCATTATTCAAAATAATTTCATTTTACTGTATTTCACTTCATTTGTGCTTTACATATATTACATTTTTTACAAATGAAATGTTTGTGACAACCCTGCAAAGAGCAAGTCTATTGATGCCATTTTTTTTTTCTGAAGGCTCAGATGATTATTAGTATTTCTTACAAATGAAGTTTTTAAAATTAAGGTATGTAATTTTTTTTAGACATAATGCTACTGCACATTTAAACTACAGTATACTGTAAAGATAAATTTATATGCACTGGGAAATCAAAAAATTCATGTGACTCAATTTATTGTGATAGTCACTTTACTGCAGTGGTCTGGAACCAAGCTTGTAAAATCTCTGAGACATGCCTGTATTGTTTTTTCATTAAAAATAAGCTGGAATAAGTGAAAAAGAAAAGAGACCTGACAACTTAAAATCTCTGAGAGTATGTTAGAAATGCAAATGTATTGGCTAGAAAACAATGAAAAGCAAAATAAAGGGGAGCACTCAATTCCAGCAAACTCTACTAGCCCTATATTCTTAGAGAAGGAAAGAAACTGTCTTATACAGCAGGGTAAATCTAATTTTGCTGAGTTATTAAAAAAGATGCTGGGTGCAATTGACAGAAGTATACACTAGAGGTTTATACCATTGTTTCAAAAGTGGAGGAAAGACAGTTTTGTGATGTGCATGGCAGTGCTATGGGTGTTGTTTTACTTCCTATAGAAACCACAAAAGTAAGTTTTTTAAGGAGGTTTGGTTAGGAAATTCTTCAGTTGATCAAAACTGAAGATTGGGATAAAATCTTCCATAGGAGGCAAGTTTCAAAAGGCTAAATAATTGCACAACAAGTGACAGTGGAAACATCCACTGTGCCTCAAGATTAAAACAAAACAAAACAAAACAAAACTTACAACGGTCACAACAGTGTGTAGGCTAAGATACTAGCCGGAGGTCAATCTCTCTAAAATATAAAGTGCCAGAAACTTGAGACTCAGAGGATATTAATATTAAAAAGTTTTGAATATACATAGATATAAAATACACATGAAATTATTATTTCTGCCAACCGGAGATTTGCCAACATGACAATTTTCTAGACCTAAAAAAAAAAAGCAGCTATGATTCATTCACATAGATGGTGTCTCTCCACAGATAATGTATATGCCTAGGACAAAATTAGCATGTTGTTGACAGATTTATCAAAATAAGTTTAAATTCAGAGGTTGTGTATTCTTGACAAGTTCTATCCACAAATTGTCATGCTGATGAGCCTGAGGCAGAATTTTTTCTTCTCAAATACCATTGAATTTCTGTTGTGGTCTTTTGCAATATTTATAACAGTGCTGGGAATATTATTTCACCTGAGATGACTGCTATTGGGCCTGATGATCGGGTAATATGCTGCTTTCCTAAATTTTAAGGGTATGGAAAGAGGGTATTGGTGAACTTCCCTTTTCTTATTTCAAAACTTTGTAAATTGAGGTAGTTCAGGGACTTGACATTTGACCAATTCAACTGCCATGAAATTAGCTATTCACAATGCCCTCCCTGTCACTATCACCTTGACCAGAAAATAAAATTGGAAACGATAATTTTTTGGACTTTAATATAACTTAAGAATTTTAAAACTTGAACTTTATCTCAAAAGGGAAAGATAATCTCATTTTGAACTCTAATTCTTTTTAAGAGGCGGTCTAGCTTCATTCTTTCATAGCGGCAGCACTGTATGTTAAGCAAGAACTAAACTCTTGATCCATTGTCTGGATTCAAACTCAGGATCTACTACCAACTAGATGATAACATTGGATAAGTTGCATAGTCCTTCTGTAAAACTGAGATATCAGTGGGATCAAACTCAATGTGTTGTTGTGAGAATTAAATTAAATGATCTTTGTAAACTACTTTGAATAGTGCCGAGCACATGTTAAATACTTCACACAGGCTTCTTATTTCTAGCACCTTTGGACATTGAATTCTGAGTGGATTTAATATTTGATCTTTAATTTTCCCCTGAAGTTTGATAATGAAAGGTATTTTTATTTGTTCAAAATTATTTTTCATTCCCCATTTGTTATATATTTGAATATATTTAGGCAAGAAGTTGAAAGTATGAAAAATGATTTAAAAATATAGATTAACAGCAATTTAATGACTTATTCTTCTAACCTGCTGCAAAAAATAAACTGTTTAGCATATACAATTCATAGTGATTTAATCATTGAAGTACTCCTTGGCTTATAAGAATGAAATCTCAGTTTCCCTGAAATAAAAACCTACACTGACAGCTTTTGATTTTTAGGCATTTTTCTCTAACAACAATTTGCTTCTAACCGCTCTAATCCCAGCACATACATATATATTTTGTAACATCACAAACTCTTTATCCTGTTCCCAAAGAGTAACTTTTTTCTACACATCAACACAATCTTTTTTTAACCTTATTTAATATCTTTACCCTCTTTATTACCTAACTGTAGTATTTTATATTTTATACTCATAAAAATTCCTTTGTCTGCCAAAAGTTTAAATTGAGTATATGCTTTTTATAATTAAAGGACTATAATACATAAAATATGCAGTACTAAAAGCAAAACTCTGTGAAGAACGAGTTTTTAATGTATTTATAATCAGTCGAATCTGAAAATGAGCACTTTAAATTACAAATCTTAAATTACACATCTTGTGTTTTCCATCTTAAGTATAATTTAGAATCATTCTTACCATTAGAAGCTAAATATTAATTGTTCATATGAATTTGTTAAATAATGATTAAAGAAAACATAATATAGCTAGAAGGGGTTTTTTTATTTTTGAAATATTTATTTACTTATTTATAATTTGTGTTTCAGTTTGGAGGCTCAAATACTTAACTTCCTCTGCTTAGAAAAATCATAGAAGAATTTATTCTGTTTCCAAAAACTATATGGGAGTCATTATGATAGAATTTTAAAGTGAACTATTAATTTTACCATTTTTAGTCAAGATTTATAATGTACTGTCTTTGTTGGTAACTCTGAAATACTGCATTTTCATCAACATCATAAAAACATAGCAGATTGTATTATCCTTTCTTAACCTCTAACAGAATTCACCTGTAGAGAGTTTCAAACTGACAGATATCTTACATTTTTGCTGAGTTTTATTCCCGGATTCATATGCAATGCATCTAACTGTATTTTATGTATTTGAGCTTAATAAAGTAAGATCATCTATAAGTTGGAAATTTTAAGTACTAAAACCAGAGTGGGAACAATGCCTTATTCTATTGAGGTACGAGTAAAATTACAAGTATGATTAACTAGACATTTATTGATAAAACTAGAGTTGGAATGTAAAAAGAAACCATCTATAGGAGGATCAACAAAAAAAAAAAAAAAAAAAAGGAAAGAAAGAAAGAAAAAGAGAGACACTGCTACGAACTAAATATCTAGTCCTGGGCTCACAGGGGCACCTACCACAATGCTGCTGCTGAGTGATGCTTGCAGATATGCAACTGCGTGAGAGTACTTTACATCCCAGAACAAATCTGATAGATAGTACCTGGATATATGCAACTGCAGCTTTCTCAGTGCATTTGAGCCAGTCAATAATCAAGGATGAGCCTCCCTTAAATTCTTGTCTTGACACCCCTATCAAGATTCAACTTTGATGTGTTAGTAACTCTTATCCCAGCCTCCAGAATCTCCTCATATCTAATTGCATATTAATTACATGTTCTAAACAAAAGAGATTTGAACCCCTTATTTCTATGATTTGACTTGCATTTATTCACACTCACGCATTTCCCAAATGTTGAGTCCTCATCTTTTTCTATACAAGTATTTAGTATATCAGACTCTTACATTTGTAAAATGTCCAAACATATCCCTGATGTTAAATATGTTTTCTATTTTAAGTTGAATGTAAAGTATAACATCAATAAAAAGTTGAAAATATGCATTCATCAAAGTCAAAAAATGAGTCATCTATGAGATAAATGATTCTGCTACTGGAACCTCTCTGCTTACACAGATGCAACCTTAAATATCTTCATCGAATAACATCTTCAATTTAATACATGTGATGTATAATGGTATATGGGTTTACATACTACTTTTAATTAAATGAATAGAATGGAAAACAATGATACTACACTTATTTTTTTCAGTTTTATTGATTTCAAAAACTCAGCTTTTAGTTACATCAATTTTTGTCTGTGGTTTTCCTGTTTGCAATTGAATTGATATCTGTTTGAATTTTTATTATTTCTTTTTTGTTCTGATTTATTTGAGCTTGCATTGCTCTCTTTTTTCTGGTTTTTCATTGGGAGTTTACATTATTTATTTAAAATATTTTCTAGTATTTTCATTCAATGCTATGTATTTTTTCCTATGCATTGATTTCCCTGCATACCACAAATTTTGATAAGTTTATTTTATAATCATTTAGTTCAAATAATTTTTTACCTTCTCTTAACACTTCTTTGACTTATGTGTTTAGAAGAATGTTGTTTAATCTCCAAATGTTTTGGAATTTTTCAACTATATTTCTTTTATTGATTTTTAGTTGAAATTTATTATGGTCTGAGAATATACTTCATATGATTTCTATTCTGTTTTGACAAGGAGATGTTGAATTCTCTGACTATAATAGTGGATTTGTTTATTTCTAATTTCAGCACTATAAATGGTTTTGTCTTGTATATTTTGACTTTTTGTTGTTAGGTACATACACATTTACAATTGTTATGTGCTCTTGGAGAACTGATTCCTTTATCATTATGTAATACCCACTTTATCCCTTATAACATTCATTGGTTTGAAGTCATTGCAATGCCTGACTTCAAATATACTATAAAGTTATAATAACAAAAACACGTGGTACTTGCATGAAAACATACACATCAACCAATGGAACAGAATGGAAAACTCAGAAATCAACACATGAACTTACAGCCAACTGATTTTCAACAAAGGCACTAAGAACATACAACGAGAAAAGGACAGCCTCTGCAGCAAATGGAGCTTGGAATAATGGACATCCCTGTGTAGAAGAATGAAGCTAGACTCATACATTTTGTCATACACCAAAATCAACTCAAAATGGATAAAGATTTAATATATGACCTGAAACTACAAAACTCCTAGAAGAAAACATACAGGGAACATTTCAGGATGTAGCACTGCACACAGTCTTTATGAGTAAGACCTCAACAATACAGGCAACAAAGGAAAAAATAAACAATTGATATTATATCAAAGTGGAAACCTTTGGCATAGCAAAGGAAACAACCAAGAGAGCAAAAAGACAACCTACACAATGGAAGAAGATGTTTGCAAGCTACAAATCTGACAAGGGATTAATATCTATAATATACAAGGAACCCAAACAACTGAACAGTAAAAAAACATATAATTTAAAAATGGAAAAAAGGACCTGAATAGACATTTCTCAAAAGAATGCATACAAATGGCCAAGACACACATGAAAAAATGCTCAACATCACTAGCATCATGGAAATGCAAATCAAATCTGAATTGAGATATCATCTCACCCCATTTAGACTGGCTATTATCAAAAAGACAGAGATAATAAATGCTGATGAGGATGCTGAGAAAGGGGGACCCTCCTACACTGTTGAGGGGACTGTAAATTATTACAGCCATTATGGGAAACTGTATGGAGATTTCTCAAGCAACTACAGGTAGAACTACCATACAATCTGTCATTCCTTCTGCTGAGCATATACCCACAGGAATGAAAACTATCATGTCAAAGAGAACATGCACTACAATGTTTATCACAGACCTATTTATAATTAGCAAGCTATGGAACCAACCTAAATGTCCATTGACAGATTCCTGGATAAGGAAAATGTGGTATATATGCACAATGGAATACTATTCAGCCATAAAAAGGAATGAAATTTTGCCATTTGCAGCAGCAGGGATTAGCTTGAAGAAAATTATGTTAAGTGAAACNTAAGACCTCAACAATACAGGCAACAAAGGAAAAAATAAACAATTGATATTATATCAAAGTGGAAACCTTTGGCATAGCAAAGGAAACAACCAAGAGAGCAAGAAGACAACCTACACAATGGAAGAAGATATTTGCAAGCTATAAATCTGATAAGGGATTAATATCTATAATATACCAGGATCTCAAACAACTGAACAGTAAAAAAAACCAAATAATTTAAAAATGGAAAAAGGACCTGAATAGACATTTCTCAAAAGAATGCATACAAATGGCCAAGACACACATGAAAAAATGCTCAACATCACTAGCATCAGGGAAATGCAAATCAAATCTGAATTGAGATATCATCTCACCCCATTTAGACTGGCTATTATCAAAAAGACAGAATAATAAATGCTAATGAGGATGCTGAGAAAGGGGGACCCTCCTACACTGTTGATGGGACTGTAAATTATTACAGCCATTATGGGAAACTGTATAGAGATTTCTCAAGCAACTACAGGTAGAACTACCATACAATCTGTTATTCCTTCTGCTGAGCATATACCCACAGGAATGAAAACTATCATGTCAAAGAGAACATGCACTACAATGTTTATCACAGACCTATTAATAATTAGCAAGCTATGGAACCAACCTAAATGTCCATTGACAGATTCCTGGATAAGGAAAATGTGGTATATATGCACAGTGGAATACTATTCAGCCATAAAAAGGTATGAAATTTTGCCATTTGCAGCAGCAGGGATTAGCTTGAAGAAAATTATGTTAAGTGAAACAAGCCAGGCACAGAAAGAGAAATACCACAAGTCCTTACTCATAATGGAAGCTAGGAAAGAAAGGAAGAATGGATGGATGGAAAGAAGGAAGGAAGGAAAGAATGAAGGAAAGAAGGAAGGAAGAAAGGAAGGAAGGAAGGAAGGAAGGAAGGAAGGAAGGAAGGA
>NW_007739630.1:5524-6564 GCF_000696425.1 Galeopterus variegatus | reverse complement strand
AAAAAAAAAAATCTCCAATTCCAGTTTTGTTTTTTTTCAAATTCTTTACAATTGATTCCTAATCAGAAGCTATTAAGCTATTGCAATAATAGCTTCTGATTAGGAATCAATTTAGACATATATTTTTCTTTTCTTCTAGTATTTTTTCATATAAACAAAAGGTTCGTGTGAGATAATTATGATCTGCTCTCCTGCAATGTGGTTCATTGATCCTTCTCGGTGCTTCATTTTCCGAGTATTTTCATTGCTGTTCGAAACCCACCACAAAGAGGTTTCTGTTTTCAGATGGTGTNCCGAGTATTTTCATTGCTGTTCGAAACCCACCACAAAGAGGTTTCTGTTTTCAGATGGTGTGGCTTTCTATACTCCATTCCCCACGTTTTTAGGTAGACATTTATTTCTTTTATTTCTACATGTTTTGACATGTATTAGGGACAAGAACTAATAGTATTACTAGTCATTATTACTAGTTATGTCACAATATATTGTTGTCATGATCCTTTTCCAAGAGACTACATGACTTCTTTGTAGTTCTAGTATTTTTCATTTATGTTTGGTCACCTGGTAGAGGATTTGCTTCATCTTTTACTCTGGGGTTGGCTATGAGGATAAAGATTTCTTCCTCTATTTGCAGGCTCTGTTGGTGACTCTTCTTATATCAATGCAGTCAAGAGAGTGGCAGGTTTCCTGTAGAGTGGCCCTGGCTGCTACTGTTGTGCTGAACTCTCCTTGTGGTGACAGAAGGTGTGGAGGTATCTATATTACACAACCTTGGCTCCTGTTCCAGCTTTCCGTGGCCACAGACTGAGCCCCTGGTGCAGTGCAGGTCTCAGCTCACCTCGGTGCATGCTGGGCTGTGTGCACTTCCCTCACCCCTCCAGGGCCTAAGACTGAGCCCTGGTGCCATGTGGGTCTCGGCTCACTTTGGCAGCTGCTCAGAGGCTACAAGACTTCTAAAAAATCTTTTTCATTTTGAATTGACCCATTTTTCTTGCTTAGAATCAGAAAAATTTTGAGAAATTCATACTTTTATTCAGATA
>NW_007739630.1:0-4334 GCF_000696425.1 Galeopterus variegatus | reverse complement strand
TTACAATTTTGTGTTATTTTTGTTATTATTTATGGGGTTCTGTATAAAGTATCTTTTGCATATGAATTTCACAATTTTCCATTACCATTTGAAAACCTTTTAAGAAATGCACTCTATAGTACATACTGAATCATTAATTTTCTATATCCTGAAAGATGATCTAAGTGACACATGGTAGATTAGTATAGCCGTCCACTCTCCTCAAAAGATTCTTAACATTAGATTTTTTTGTCACCAAGTATAACTCATCAAACACTCAAGAATGCAGTCATTAATTTTCTTTAATAGTTGGGAAAACATATCATTTTAGAGCAGTTTCCCAGTAACGTTGTAAAGTAATTTTTACTTTGAGAGAAAAAAAAAATCTTTCAAACCACTTCTAACACTAACCTAAACCAATGAAGATGACTAAGTAAAATCATATTAACTTTTGTTTTTCCAAAAGAATTCTACTTGCTTTTTAAATTCAAAGAAAAAGAAATTCAGATCTGAATATAAGTAGGATAACTCAGATATAAGGGACTAGTCCAGGTTAGATTATAACCCTGACTTATCCTCTTAGAAGTCTTCAAGTCACTGATATGTTGCTGGAAATAAAAGTAGAAATGTTAAAACAGTAATGTCTTTGTGCTGCTGTAACAGAATACCTGAAACTGGGTAATTTATAAAGAACAGAAATTTATTTCTCACAGTTCTAGAAACTGAGAGTCCAAGATCAAGGTGCCCGCAGGTTCAGTTTCTGGTAGAGGCCTGGTCTGCATCTCCAAGGTGACACCTGTTGCTGCAACCTCTGGAAGGGAGGAATGCGGTGTCCTCACATAGCTGAAGAGCAGGAGAGCAAGGACAGGGCTGACCCTGTGGCTCACTCGGGAGAGTGCGGCACTGGGAGCACCGAGGCCGCAGGTTCGGATCCTATATAGGGATGGCCAGTGCGCTCACTGGCTGAGCGCAATGCAGACTACACCAAGCCAAGGGTTGCAATCCCCTTACCGGTCACAAAAAAAAGAAAAAAAAAAAAAAAAAGAGCAAGGACAAATGCTGTGTGAAACCTCTTTGATAAGGGCCTTTATTTCATTCACAGGAGAGGAGCCCTCCTGACCTAATTTCCTCTTAAAAGCTCCACCTCTTAATGCTCTCACACTGGCCATGAGTACCAGCTCATGGATTTTCGAGGGAACACATTCAACCCATAGCAAGTAATAAGGCAAATTACTGATCCCTCAGTACTTGGACAAGAATTACCAACAAATTTTTCTGAGCTGTCCAACATATTTCAATAGATGTGAGCCTTAGGAAATTCTCAATTTGATAAAGAGGCTATAGGATACTAGAAATATGCACCCTGAAGATATTATTCACATTGATTATAATATGCCTGTTGTGATAATGCAGAGATATGTCAATGGAGGGGGAATCACAAAAGGTCCTTGGTCTGCTTCATTATACAGAGAATTTATTATTAGAAAACAGGTTTCAAAAAGAGATCACAAAAATGCAACTGAACAAACTATGAACTTTATTTCCTGTTTTTATTCAGAATGCAGGACATAAGTTAGAAAACTGGTGCTCCATCTTGTACAAATTGTATTAATTTCACAAATTTAATCCCCAAATGTATTTTCCAAGTTATGACATGAGAAAAAGTATCAGAAATCAATTATTTCATTTGTAAATTGGGTAAGCAAATTCATATGTATCTTATAAAAAGTTTGGTTATGTGATATACACACACAAAATAAAACTATATGTGATACATTATTTTAGCATGTATTATACTCTATGTACTTTATAGTCACATATTTACTGCACATTTACTATGTTTTAGGAATAATGGAACTATTGTCTCATACATTTTAAAATTAATTACTTCTGATCTATTTTTGGTCAAAATTACAAATTCTCTAAACAGAACGACACTCTTATTTATTAAATAGAAATGCATTTTAAATTCTGCTCATTTTTTTCTATAATTTGATGACTTATAGACAAAATATGGATTTCTAGTTACAATGGTGTTTAAAATTTGTTTCCTATTGTAGTTTCCATTCCCAAATTACTAACACCACCAGTAGTCCAGAATGACACCTTTGAATATATTAGGGAGTGCACAGATCCCAGAATGTTAAGGCAACAGGGCAGAAGCACTGTGAAGCCTAAGGGAAAATAATAAATACAGGAAGTGCACCCATTACTGCATTCTACTGAATCTTCAACAAGGAGCATCGTACCTAACATGCAGTACACCGTCAATAATATTTGTCAAATGAGTAGCTGACTGAACTAATGAATTGGTGGTTGAATTCCAAGCTATAAATATGTTTAATAGAACTTTTTATCAGATAATGAGTTTTTGGATAAATCTAAGGTAGGGTTTCCCAATCCCAGAACTATTGACATTTAGGGACAGATAATTCTTCACTGTGGGGAACTGTCCTGTGTTTTGCAGGATGTTTAGCAGTACCCCTGGCCTTTACCCACTAAATACCAGCAGCACACCCCCTTTCCCCATTGTGACAATCCAAATTGTCTCCAGACATTACCATATATCTCCTGAGATGTAAAATGGCCCCAGTTGAGAACCACTTATCTAGGATGATTTCTCATTTGTTCTTATAAGAACTATGACAGAATATGGAGTTAAGGATAAAAAAAAAAATTTCCAATTCCAGTTTTGCTTTTTTTTTTCAAATTCTTTACAATTGATTCCTAATCATAAGCTATTAAGCTATTATTACAATAATAGCTTCTGATTAGGAATCAATGAAGTTATTAAGCTATTATTACAATAATAGCTTCTGATTAGGAATCAATTTAGACATATATTTTTCTTTTCTTCTAGTATTTTGTCATATAAACAAAAGGTTCGTGTAAGATAATTATGATCTGCTTTTTCATAATTATTTAATAAAATTATGTGTCTATACAAAAGGGAGTTAGTATTTTATAATCCTGGTCTGTTCAGCATGTTTTAAATTTTTATACACTTTAGTTTTGGTAATACCACAGAATACTCCACACCAGTTCTATTTTAATATGTTCCAATGAATTTCAATGATCATAAACTGATAGGCTTGCCCTTATCGTAAAATGTATTGTTATTTCTACCTCTGCCTTTCCTTCCCCCATTTAGGCAGCTATCACACACCTTTCCATCTGTAATGCCTTCATCATAGCATTTGTAATGCCTGTATAACAGAAATAATACAGATTATACTATTTAAATCTTTAGTTTGGGTTGTTTTAGTAGACTTTTGTGTTAGGACAGTAGAAACAATGGTTTTCAAAATCATACCTTTCAAATAAAAGATTCAACTATTATAGAGAGAAACAGTGTTTTTAACATATAAAGTTTGCTTTAGATATAGAAGCTGTAGTGTAGCTGTATGGCTGGTCTAGTATTCAACTTTCATCACTTTCAGAAAATTCTGATTAAGTGACTTTTGCTCAAGTTCCATAGCTCTAAGTTGCAGAATATCATAACTTAAGGAAGATGCTGTGTACTGGAGATGCTAAGAGTTCTGAATAAAACCTGAACTCATGCTTGTTTGTTTTTACTGTACTGTAGATTATAGTCTTACTGTATGCCATAAAATGCTAAGATTGCTGATGTGTATCTTGCCCAAATGAGATAGTGCGATAGTTCTTGCTATTTATCCATTATTTTTCTCTATATCTCTCTACAACCCTCTCTCTCTCTCTCTCTCTCTCTCTCACACACACACACACACACACACACACACACANTTTGATAATGTTATTTTTATAGACAGAGGCCAACATTTCAAGTTCTTAGGGTCTATAATCACGTTCATTATTTGAGTCTTTATAAGATTTTGGCAATGGCATTTCTGAAGCTTTACTTAACTCTTCTTCCTTACAGGAATTTTCAGAGTTCCATTCCAGCTGTCACTGGATAGATGGTTGAATTCCAAGCTATAAGTATGTTTAATAGAACTTTTTTTCAGATAATGAGTTTTTGGATAAATCTAAGGTAGGGTTTCCCAATCCCAGAACTATTGACATTTAGGGACAGATAATTCTTCACTGTGGGGAACTGTCATGTGTTTTGTAGGATGTTTAGCAGTACCCCTGGCCTTTACCCACTAAATACTAGCCGCACACCCCCTTTCCCCATTGTGACAATCCAAATTGTCTCAAGACATTACCAAATATCTCCTGAGATGGAAAATGACCCCAGTTGAGAACCACTTATCTAGGATGATTTCTCATTTGTTCTCATAAGAACTATGACAGAATATGGAGTTAAGGATAAAAAAAAAAAAATCTCCAATTCCAGTTTTGTTTTTTTTCAAATTCTTTACAATTGATTCCTA
>NW_007739629.1:34619-35090 GCF_000696425.1 Galeopterus variegatus | reverse complement strand
GTTTTTGTTCAAGTCTACCCGGCCGTCGTTAACAGGTGTCACGAGTCGTGTTGTGGCTTTCCAGCCGTGGAACATAAGTACTCAGTAGGGGATCTAGTCAGGGCCACTCGACTTGCGCAGCGGGGTGGGGGTGGGGGAGGGGTTCTACAGCCCTGAGGTTCCTTCTGCCAGGATTTGAGGGTGGGGACGGTGACCAGTCTTTGCAAGGCCACACCTAATGCTGGGGTCCTACAGCACCGGGGCGGTTTCTCAACGCCGAACCGGTGGCACATCCTCCTACCCCAACCCTAGCTGGTCAAAAGCGCTCGGTAAATGTTGGCTCTGAGCCGACTTATGGCCCCCAAAACCGCATCTTCAGGTGCCCGCAGCAACGCACGACTCCAAGGCTGCCGGGTGGGACTCAGACCACGGCGGGCCCTCGAGGGGAACTACCCAAGAAACCACGGGTGTTTAGGTTTTCAAGACCAGGGC
>NW_007739629.1:32314-32952 GCF_000696425.1 Galeopterus variegatus | reverse complement strand
GGGCACACATGCACAGGTGCATACATTACCCCATGTGCACTCCCAGGGACCTGACCAGAGGGGTGTTCAGTAGAGGGCAGAGGTGAATCCCTGGGCACGCTGGCTCCAGGGACCACAGGGAGGGGAGTGACTCAGCCCTGCCTGGGTCAGGACATTGGTTCAGGATCCAGAACATCAGAGTAGCAGGAAGGGGACCTCCTCATCCAGTGGAGAGGAAATGGATGCCACTCCGTGAGGTACCAAAAGGGGAGGTCAGACACTGAGCTGGGGTAGAATGCNGGTAGTTTGTGATCCGCTCTTTCTAGGACGGGGACAACGAATGGGAACAGGAAACCTGCCCTGGGGACACACCTTTCAAAGAGACCTGGTGCTGGTGGCCTAATGGGTGCTTGGAGCGTGAGTGCCCTTCCCACCTGCACACAGAACTCTTAGAATGTGGGCCCGACGGTAGGAGATCGAGTAGCAGGGAGTAACGAGGCCGAAAGAGTCTAATTTTTCCTCACAGAAGTGGTGCCTGTAAACACATTCCCTCCTACCTAAAAAGGGGAAGGCTTTGCACCTGTGACGGAGGAGGGGGGTCCTGAGGTGGGGCTGGATGTGGATTCCAGGCCTCTGTGGGGAAAGTCCGCTCTTCTCCC
>NW_007739629.1:29937-30574 GCF_000696425.1 Galeopterus variegatus | reverse complement strand
TGACTCCCCTTAGTCATCTCTTTCTGAGCCTCAGTTTCCCCAGCTGTAAACATCTCCCTCTCAGAAGGAGAGGTGAAGATAAAAGACGGGGTACGTGTGAGGTGGAGCCCGATGCCAAGCACACAGCAAGTACTCAGTAAGTCATCGCCGTTGTCTTGCCCAGGCTCCCTTGGGACTTGGCTCTGCACCCTTACCCCATCATCCTGTTGAGGGGTTCAGACTCTCTGGGAGCTACATTAAAAAAAAAAATCCCAAAGAGGTTTTGATGCGGGCTTCTATTTTGGAGTGGTCAGACCTGAGTTTGAATTTTGCTACTTATAGACGCATGACATTGCACGAGTCACTTTACCTCTCTTAGCCTCAGTTTTGTCATCTGTCAAATGGGGGCTGAAATAGTGTCACCCTCATGGTGGCTGTAAAGATTGATTAAGATGGTGTTTGTGAGGCCCTGTCCCCAGCACAGGGTAAGGTGCTCAGTGGGTGGAGGTTCACACCTTTTCCCTGCAGCAGTGGAAACGTAAAAGTCATTCATTGCTTCTGAGCAGGTGAGGACCAACTGGAAACCTTCAGGCCTTACCCCAAAACATAGCACAGGGAAAGGAGGGCGGAGGCCAAGCCCAGCACGGACAGGCAGGCC
>NW_007739629.1:27258-28437 GCF_000696425.1 Galeopterus variegatus | reverse complement strand
GTCATGGGTAGGCTCAGAAATGTGTCCTGGCCCTGCCTCTTGCCTACATGACTCTGGGCCCCGGTGGCCCTTCCTTCTGCCCTTGTTGCCTGAGGATCAAGACAGTGAGGCCACACAGAGCCCTCAGACCAGGGCCCCACGGCAGTCAGTGGGAGCTGTTGTTATTATGGTTTATTTCCACCAGCTGTAAAGCTGAGGCCCTGACGCCACAGAGGTCAGTGCATGTTGCTTAGGTAGGTGACCCAGAAACCCAAACAGTCTGCTTCCTCTGTTCTAGCTTTCCCACCTGTAACAGGTAACAGCTCACACCTGTGTGCTGTATGGGGCTGGTAGCCAAACTCAAGAGTGGCCCGTCCCAGCCACCACCTGTCTTCTGCAATCCCCCTACCCCTCAACTCGCAGCCTCTTCCGTGCTAGAAGGAGAGACAGCCCTAGGACCCCAGAGTCCTCTTTGCCGCAGCAGATTCCTTATCTGACCTTGTAACTATACACTGGGGAGTGGTGGGCTGATTCATGCCTGTGCCCACCCGGGCTCCTGGGGGCGGAGTGAGACAGGGCCTCAGGTCCGGCAGGGAGCATCCTCTGGAGCCCTGGCAAAGCCTAGGCTGCTTCACAAACAAGCCCTAGAGAGAGCTGGAGCTTGGGCTGGCAAATCCGGCAGATACGGCCTGAATGCTTTTTAGACAAAACATCTCCCAAGGCAGTTCCACAATCTGCCTTGTAGTGCAGATTTAGACAACTTTTTACGAATGCACTTTTTAAAATAGGTCTTAATGGATCCTTTGCAGTAGTTACAGTCCATTGTGTAAATGCAAACAGAAGGCTTTTTGAAAACATGTATTATTGATCAGAAAGGCAGCAGCAATTAGCAGTGTGTTCTATTGTTCAATATACACTTCCTATATAGCCCGCTCGTACTTACAACTTTCTGACAAATTATCCTGTCACTAGAAAGCCCTTCCTTTTCCTTTTGCTTCTGGAGTGAACGAGGGCCTCCCCATCCGTTATTAGCCGAGGCGAATGAAAAATTAAGCTCACCTCTGCCATCACGAAACCTACTTACGACTTCTCCTCGGGTTTCAGACTAAAATGGCAAACCTTCAGGTAAGATGGATGATGCTTCTCGATTTGGTCTGTGGCGCACAGTGGAGAGAGCAATGCCGACAGGGTGGTGGTGTG
>NW_007739629.1:22124-26831 GCF_000696425.1 Galeopterus variegatus | reverse complement strand
GCTTCTCGATTTGGTCTGTGGCGCACAGTGGAGAGAGCAATGCCGACAGGGTGGTGGTGTGTCGCGGGTGGTGATCGCAGAGCTCGGGAGGCTGCGCCGGGGGGCAGGGCAGTGGCTGGAGGCGGGGAACAGGGCGCATCTGGCCGGGTCCCCTTCTCAGTCAGGGCACCTAAAATGATCAACTGAGGGTAAAGTTGAGACTTTTTGCTCAAAAAAGTATACGAGTTTATATTTCAGCTAATCTGCACTTTTCCTCTTGCCCCTTTTCTTGAAAAGTTCATTTATTTAACAGACGTTTACTGGGCACTTACTGTGCTCCAGGCACCACGTTCAGAATCGGAGACACTGCAGTGAGCAGAACAGAGACCCTCCATCTGCAGAGCTTCTCACAGACGAGGACTCAAACACGGGACACGCACACAGTTCGTCTGGGACGGGAATGGACTCAGGCAGGGGCTGTCAGGCACCCTGGGGAGCCAACTTTGGGCAAAGAGGATGGTGCTGGGGACTGTGATAGCTGGAGCCACGGGCCTTGGGATTCCCCTCCTGGCTCAGCAGGGACAGGAGGCTCTGTTCATCTTCTCAGAAGAGCAGGATCTGTAAAGCACCTATGCTGGCCCTGGAGGTCTTTTGGAGCCAAAAAAATCTGCTGTGCTTTTAGAATGCTGACAGATAGGAAGTCCATTGACTTAATGCCTGTAAATGGCTCCTGCAGGCTGCCCTTGCCCATGGTGGAGGTGGGTTGTGCTCTGGGGCATGCCATGCACCTTCAAGGGAAGGGGAGGAGGCCACAAACTGCCTGTGGGTACAGACTGCAGGGCACAGCCTGGGTGATCCCAGTCCCCTGTGTTTGCAGACAGGCCCAGGAGCAGGGCATGTACTCACCCCCCCCCTCCACCCGCAGCAGCCCTGCAGACCTCATGGACTGTTTTGGAAGCCCTGGGGCTGGTCGCAGTAGATCTTGGGAGCCCCCACTGCTTCCTTCCCAGCACCCAGCACTGCCCCGAGGTGGCTCCCCAGCCAAGGCCTGCCTGCCGCACCACAGACCCCTCGCACAGGCTAGATGGGGCCCCTTCCTGCTTGCTCTGTCTAGTGGAATGTTCTCTGGTGATGGACGTGTTCCATTCTGCTGTCCTTGAGCACTTGAAATGTGGCTAGTGCGACGGGGGAACTAAATTTTTAATTTTATTGAGTTTAAAATAATGTAAAATTTAATAGCCATATGTGGTTACTATACTTATAAGGCAGCCCAGTTCTGAAAAACACCTCCTCAGCCTCTCTCTGGGGTGCTTGGAGGGGGCTGGGCTCCCGGCACAGCGTCCCCCACTGGAACAAAGCAGAGAAACCACCCACTGAGAAGCCACCTGCTGAGAGCCCACAGCAGCACTGTGGGTGCCTGTGTGGCCCTAGAGGACTCTGTTCCAGAAGCTTTAGCTCTGTGGTGACTTCCTGGTGGCTTGGAGATATCATAGCAGTAGGGCAGCACTGCGGTGATACAGCCTGGGCAGCCACCCACCTGGGAGTCTTCCATTCCCCTCCAGGCAGCCCAGCCTCCCCAGGCCTCCCGAAATCTCTCTGCTGCAGGCAGAGCACCACAGCCCAGCCTCTCAGGGCCCTGCTCTGAGGGGCCTCTTTGGAGAGGGGCTGGTGAGCTCGTGCATATTTAGATGCAGTGATGAAAGGCCCTTAGGGGACTCTGCTGCAGTCTGAGGCCTGAGGGCCTGCTTGCTGATGCTGGGATCTCAACACCTGGCCCTGTCCTCTCACCCCTACCGGTCATCCCCCGGGCTCCCCAGGTGCTCCCTGGCCGTGGGCCCAACCGTCTGGAATGCTCTTCCTTGCTCCTCCCTGGTCCCTCTGTTTCCTGTCTCCTGCCCATCACTCAGAAGTCACCCCTGCTTAGAAGCTCTGCGCAGACCCCACATGGGGACCAGTGAACCTCCTGGGTGAGTTTGCCAGATGCCTTTGTGGGCCTGGAGGGTGGCGGGCAACCTTGCAGTTCCTGTAGCCCCCATGCTCTCATGTCATCGAGTGTCCACTCCCTGTTCTGTCTGGTCTGCCTGCCTGCGGTGGGGACAGTGGCTTGTTGACTGCTGAAGTCTCAGCATCTGGTGGAGCTGGGGACCTAGGAGGCTTCACAGCTGCAGGTCAATTGTCTGCTGTGCCAGTGGCCCTCCAGGTGGACAGCACAGCCGGGCACAGGCAGGGGGCTGTGGTCAGGCAGCAGGTGGGGCACGGGGCATCTCTGCAGGCCCCACTCCACACTTGCTTGCTGCTCTGAGCACCTTCTTTCTCTGGGCTGCCTCCCTCAGTGCAGATGGAAGCTGTCTGTAAACATCAGCGGAAGGAGAGATGGGATGGAGCTGAGCTGAAAACAACTGTGGGGAGAGAACAAGGCCCCAAATAAATCACCTGGGGCCCGACATTTGGAGCGTTTGTGTTGGAGACCAAACACAGATGCCCTTTAGATAAATACATTTTGAGAAGCATTCTGCAGAAGTTTATGACTTTAATAGGTTTTTAGTGTCAGACAAGCATCAGGAAGTGTTTTGTGGAGACTTTCTCTAAAAAGTTCAGAAAAAGGGAAAAGGAAAGCTCTTTTCCCTCTGGCCCTTTAAACCTACGGAAGGGATGATCCCAGCAAGCGGGGAGGCGCCTCCTTCTCCAGGTTGCCTTGGGATTCTCCCTGGGCTGGGATTGCTCAGCTGAGGAATGCTCGGGAAGGTTCTGAAGACCTCAGTGCTCCAGGCCAGCAGGGTGGGGGGGTGGCGGTGGGGACTGGGTCTGTGGGGGACCTGATTGACAAGCTTAGGAGCATCCTGCTCACTCATAGCAGCTTCCCTCCCCACCTCGTCCCCCGAGGAGCCTGAACAGGTGGTCCTCAGGGAGAAGGGCTCTGTGTGGAGGATGAGGGTCCTCTCCAGGTTTCCAGAGGTTAGCAATTTTCTGTGGATTGGAAACTTTACAAAGTTCCCCACAACGAAGCCCAGGAGTGTGGAGCTGAGCTCACCACGGGCCCCACGCCAGAGAGAGGAGACGCAAGGAGAAGGTCAGATGCGATCATGTCTGGAAGCTTCTCCCGTCTGGCTTAGAGATGAGCCCCCACGTGCTGATGCTGGGCTCTGCCTGGGTCCTGAGCTGCCCTCTGCGGGGGTGGGGGTGGGGACTGGGTCTGTGGGGGACCTGATTGACAAGCTTAGGAGCATCCTGCTCACTCATAGCAGCTTCCCTCCCCACCTCGTCCCCCGAGGAGCCTGAACAGGTGGTCCTCAGGGAGAAGGGCTCTGTGTGGAGGATGAGGGTCCTCTCCAGGTTTCCAGAGGTTAGCAATTTTCTGTGGATTGGAAACTTTACAAAGTTCCCCACAACGAAGCCCAGGAGTGTGGAGCTGAGCTCACCACGGGCCCCACGCCAGAGAGAGGAGACGCAAGGAGAAGGTCAGATGCGATCATGTCTGGAAGCTTCTCCCATCCGGTTTAGAGATGAGCCCCCACGTGCTGATGCTGGGCTCTGCCCGGGTCCTGAGCTGCCCTCTGCCCAGCTCAGGCCTGGTTACCAAGCGGCATGTGGGCTGTCCCACACCTGTGTGCTGCTCTGTTCTGCTCTGAGCACATCCTACTCCGACTGCATTGTGAGAGGTTGGTGCCCTCCTCAAGTTTGTACCCAAATTGCACCTCACCCTCGAATACGGCCAGCACCAGCTCGTCTGTGCTGTGGCTCTGGGCCACTTCAGGGGTGGCCTGGCCAGGTGAGGCCAGCTGCAGTCTTGTCTGCACAGTACAGTGCATGTGGGTGGGGTGGGGACATGGAGCCCAGGCAGGAGGGGCGCACCATGGTGTCAGGACCCAGCTTGCAGATGGCAGTGAGAGATGAGAGGAAGCCCAGGTGGGCTTCGTGGTGCTGGGGTCTCTGAGGGCACAGGGCTGTGGCTGGGGGTTGGATGGGGGACAGGAGAGAAGGGACATGTGCGTCTGCACTGTTTTCTGGGACCTCCTCCTCCAAGGGAGGCAGAAATGTTCCAAGACTCCGTGCTGATTGCAGGGAGAGTCCCATGAAGCTCTTGTTCTGCCCAGGTGACTCTGTGCACACCTGGGACCATGTCTTCAACAGCTCTAGCGGCTGGGACCACGACAAAGTTGGCTTCGGGTCTTCGGTTTCTGTGGATATAATGCCTTCCCAGCCCTGGCCCTAGGAGTTGTCTCAGACCCTCACCTTGCCTCAGCCCCTGACTCCTAAGTGAGGACCTTGGCACCTTCCTGGACAGGGGGTTGTGCATAAATGGGGTCATGTATTGTCAATGGTCCGGGTCATTTTGTCCTGGGAAGTATGGGCAGTAAACGAGGCTGTGGACGCTGAGAGGCCAGGATGGAGCTGGGACCTTGGTGCCTCCTCCCCAGGGCCGGCCCCTTCTCCTCTCCCCTTTTGGGGCCCCAAACTCACCTGCTCAGCCGCTGTGACTTGCCAAGGACCTCAGCAGGAGACCATCTAACGGATGGGTGAGAACTGTTTGGAGGAAGCACCAGCAATTTTCGTTCCTCCCTAATACTTTATTTCCTTGTGGAATCCAGACACTAGGATGCAGGTGATTTCTTAGCCACCACTCACAACAGCCTTTTTTGTCTTTTCTCAGTTGTGTCTTGGAAGCGGCTTCCAACAAATTAGAAGCAGCTCTGTAAATGACATATCCTGGGGCTCTTGTGACCTGCG
>NW_007739629.1:21498-21787 GCF_000696425.1 Galeopterus variegatus | reverse complement strand
GCTTCCAACAAATTAGAAGCAGCTCTGTAAATGACATATCCTGGGGCTCTTGTGACCTGCGTAAGAGGTGGGAGGAAATGATCTCTGTTTTATTCCCAGGGCTGATACCCAGCCTGATGGGGGATGCCTGGATACCCATTTGCATTTGTAATTTATTAGCATTCTCCAACTCCTAAAGGTTTGGGATTTATTTATGCATGTCTGGCCCCTGGGAGAAAGCCCAGTGAGGTTGCTCTGGGAGGTAAACCCCTGGGGCCTGAATCATCTTTTCTGGAAAAAGAGGTGGGCA
>NW_007739629.1:19125-19893 GCF_000696425.1 Galeopterus variegatus | reverse complement strand
GCTTGTGAGAGGCTCAGGCCCCTTGGAAGCCACCAGTCCTGTGCCTGCACCACAATGGCAAAGAGGGTGGTCATTTCTGTGACCTGGGCCCAGATCCCACCTGAGACCCATGACCCTGTACATGGACATCTATAGCAAGTGCATTTCCCTCATCTGCTAAATGGCTGCAGAGACAGTCCCACCTTGTCTCTGAAGAGGGCACCAATTCAGTGAGATGTGCGAGGGGAGGGCCTAGCCCAGAGCAAGGACTGGGGGACCTTCTGCCAAGCGTGGTCCCTTGGCTGGTAGAGACTCAGAACTGCTGACTCAGAACCTGAGTATATAGGCTAACACTGGGCCTGGGGAGGCTGATGGGGAGGGGAGGACGGGGGTGCGAGGGACCCTGCATCCATAGTTGGGGGATCCCAGGCAGCTCCAGACCCCATGCACGGGTGACGGTGGTGGTGGCAGTGACTCCAGCCAGCTTGTGCATTGTTATTTCCAAAGAATGAATCTTTGGAGCAAGGGAATTTTCATTCTTTAATGAAAACTGTGCAGCTAGGGGAGGCACCTACTAAATGACTGATGTTCAACGAGATATGCACTTCTCAGAAATGTCTCCTAGTCAATGAAGAAGAGATAACAGTCAGTGGAATAAAAATTAATCTGGTCACTATAGGAATTAATATAAAAACATCAGATGCAGGACTTATAAGGGATGCCAGCTCCAACTGACCCTTCCCAGTTTAAATACCCCAGGGACGCTGATTTACATTCTGTGCCGCAGGT
>NW_007739629.1:16358-17371 GCF_000696425.1 Galeopterus variegatus | reverse complement strand
GCGCAGGGAGGGTCAGTCCTTTGTTCCTGATGGCAGCAGAACATGGCCCTTCCCAGCCAGGCTCTGAGGATGCCTCCTTTGTGTGCCTGCCCTGAGCAGCCTGTGTGACCCGAAATCCAGGGCAGGCCCCCACATCTTTCATGGCCTAAAGCCAAGGACAAGGTGACCCCCAAGCAATGTCAAGGGTAGAAAGGCCCTGAGGGACCACCCAATCAATGCCCATCATAGAGCTGGAGAAACTGGGGCCCCAGAAAGACTGGCTGCCCTCTCCCTGCCCTGGCCTGGATGCTGCTACAATGTGGCCCAGGCTATGACAGAGTTGTCCTGAATCTTCCTGAGAAGATAAACATAAACCCAAACATTATCCTTTGTACTGTGTGATGGACTGAATTGTGTCCCCCAAAATTCATGTGTTGAAGCCCTAGCCTGCAGCACCTCAGAAAGTGACTGAAGTTGGAAACAGCGCCCTTAAATAGGTGATTAAGTTAAAATGAAGTCATTGGGGTGGACCCCGATCCAGTATGACTGGTGTCCTTTTAAAAGGGAAATTTGGACACAGGCAGATGTGCCCAGGCGGGGTGGGGGGTAGAAGACGATGTGAGAAGATACAGAGAGAAGACAGTTGTCCACAGGCAAGGAGAGACCTGGAACAGACACTCCCTAGCGCTGTCAGAAGGTGTGTGGCCCTGCCCACACCCAGACCTCGGACTCCCAGCCTCCAGACCAGGAGACCATAACTTCTGTTGGGCAAGCGACCCAGTCTGTGGCACTTTGTATGGCAGCCCAGGGAAACTCATACACATTGCAAAGGAATTCATTTAATGAACTATTAGTTTTGTTTTTTATTTCTTGGGAGAGTTGGTATCTTAGGTAGTTTTTGTACTTTTTGTTTTGTTTTAATGGCTCCACAAATTGGAATTTATTTATTAACAACCAGAGCTTTAAAAGGAGCTGCTGGTGGGGAAGGCTGCTGGTGCTGTCCACAGTGCAGAGATATGGGGCTGCAGGAGCAC
>NW_007739629.1:10659-16113 GCF_000696425.1 Galeopterus variegatus | reverse complement strand
TGCTGGTGGGGAAGGCTGCTGGTGCTGTCCACAGTGCAGAGATATGGGGCTGCAGGAGCACGGAGCGGAGGGCCACACTGCTGGCCTGTCACCGTCCTAGACCAACTGGGCACCAGCATCCAGCTAGAGAGACCGAGGGAGCGGCTGATGACTGGTGTCCTTTTAAAAGGGAAATTTGGACACAGGCAGATGTGCCCAGGCGGGGTGGGGGGTAGAAGACGATGTGAGAAGATACAGAGAGAAGACAGTTGTCCACAGGCAAGGAGAGACCTGGAACAGACACTCCCTAGCGCTGTCAGAAGGAGTGTGGCCCTGCCCACACCCGGACCTCGGCCTCCCAGCCTCCAGACCAGGAGACCATAACTTCTGTTGGGCAAGCGACCCAGTCTGTGGCACTTTGTATGGCAGCCCAGGGAAACTCATACACATTGCAAAGGAATTCATTTAATGAACTATTAGTTTTGTTTTTTATTTCTTGGGAGAGTTGGTATCTTAGGTAGTTTTTGTACTTTTTGTTTTGTTTTAATGGCTCCACAAATTGGAATTTATTTATTAACAACCAGAGCCTTAAAAGGAGCTGCTGGTGGGGAAGGCTGCTGGTGCTGTCCACAGTGCAGAGATATGGGGCTGCAGGAGCACGGAGCGGAGGGCCACACTGCTGGCCTGTCACTGTCCTAGACCAACTGGGCACCAGCATCCAGCTAGAGAGACCGAGGGAGTGGCTGTGAGTGCCTGCTGTCTCTTCACATAATAGCAGGTCATTGCTATTCTAATGGAAAGGATTTGTGAGCTTTATTGTTTAGGGACAATCATCAGTATGTATTTTAAATAAAATTGAAGACCTGGTGAAACCTATCCCAGAGGATTTCAGCGTGTTGCTTAACACGCCTTTGACCCTCCCTGCTCAGGGCCAATTTTTGCTTTTGCAGCCTCCCATTCCTGCTGCTTTTAGAGTGGAGACTTAAAAAATGTACTTTCTCTAGAGGACAGAGCAGAGCTTGCTGCAGATACCCAGGAGGGAGGCAAAGACCTCACAACCTTCAAGAAAATGACCAGATATCTAATTCTGAATGCTGATGTCTAACTTTTTACTATTATGAAAACATTTCCCATTAAATAGAAAACCACAGACCAGGCTTCCCCTGGCTCTCCCCTCCTCAGCCTCCCCGGCAGGCCCCAGTGACCACCGGCCTCTCCTGGTGCTGTGAATGTGCCTCTGAGAGGCCTGGGCCCCAGAGCCCAGGGGCTGCTCTTGACCAGTCAAAGCTCGCCCGGGAGGCAGAGACATCAGTACCGTCAGGCCCCGGCCCTCTGCCCACTCAGGATCCTCACGCAGTTATCAGCAGACGCAGAATTCCCAGGAGAGGCTGAGGAATCACCTCGACTGCTCCTCTCCTTGTCTGTGACATCCACAAACCGAACGTCTTAAAACAATGCCCTTGCCTCCTTTGCTCTTGTGTCTGCAATTTGGGCAGCACCCAGTCTGGGGCTGGGTGGGGCTCTCCTCTGCTCCACTTCTGCACATGGACGTGTTCCCGAGGATGCCACTGGGACCCTCGCTCGGCCCACACCCCCGCTGTGCAGCTGCCTGCCCTCCGTGGTCTGCCTTGCAGGCGCAGTGGCTTCTGAGCTCTTGTGCGCGTGTGACAAGCTCCTCACTGCCACTCTTCCCCCAAATCCTGCCACCCTCTGTTCCCCGTCTTAGTAAAGGCACCGTATTCACCCGGTTTCCTGGGACAAAACCAACGTACCACCATGAGTCCTGCTTTCTGTCACAGCCCAGGCCTGACCCGATGGCTCTCTCCTCACAATGGGCTCAGAACCTCACCCCCAGCGCCTGGCTCAGGCTTGGTCCAAGCTGTCGACCTCCCGGCTCCTGCCTCCACCCTCACCCCTGTGACTCTGTCCTCCTACAGCCGTAGAACAATGTTGAGAAATAGCAAGGCCCTCACATGGAGGGTTGGGACCCTGCTGGGGCTGACACCTTGCCAATGTGCTTCAGTCACCTGAGCCGTGGTGGCAGCAGGGGGCTGGGTGGTCGAGAGCTTGCTCTGATGGGTGGATGCCAGAGCCAGCCAAGAACCAGTGTGCTGAAGCCACACGGCCACATCCTGTCTCATCCCCCCCCCTAACTCCACTGCTGGCCCCTGTGCACTTCCTTGAGTATAACAAGTCCATTTGCACTGGGCCTCCACCTGGCCGTCCCTCTCTGCCTGGGAGACACAGTCCCAGATGGCCCAGGGCCCCTTCTTCATGTTGCTCAGGTGTCTGTGCAGGTACTGTCCTCACAGGCTTCCCTGGCCCTGTATGAAAGCACGGTCCCACACTATCCCTGCCCTGCTCTGCTTTCCTTAGCGCCCCTGTGATGTCTGTGTGGCTGTGTGTGTGCATAGGCTTAGTCACATGTTTGCATGGCTTTACCCTAAAGGCAGGCTCCTGCGGACAGGGATTTTCCTCTTCTATGTCCCTAGCACCTAAAACAATACTTGGATATAGCAGGTGCTCAACAAATACCCATGGAGGAGTGAACAAGTGAGCCGGTGATGCACCCACGTCAGGAGACCCGGCTCTGCCTCGGTCTCTCTGATAGCTGTGCAGTATTCCACCATGTGGACATGCTGTAGTTTTCTTACCCACCCCCTATTTGAGGACATTTAGCTTTTCTATTCATTTGCTCCTACAAACAGAGCTGCACTGAGCGTCTTCGTACACCAGTCTTTGCATTCATGTGTGAATATAGTGAAAGATTGGTAATTCTGGGCTCTGGACTTGCTGGGCCATGGAGTATGTGCATTAAAGCTTTGGTAGAGTGTGCCAAACTGCTCCCCCAGAGAGTGTTTTAAAAGAATTATGGTTTTTAACAATATTTGAAAACATATACCTAAAAGAATGAACTTAGCACCACCTCCACATGAGCCCCAAGACTGAGGCCAGTTCTCAGGCTCAAGGCTGAGCCGGGGGAGGGCATGGGACTGGGATTTCCCAGCTGCTGAGGCAGCGGTTACCAGGACAGTCCCAGCACTGGGATCTCACCCCCCAGCCTTCCCCGCTCCTGTAAAGTCAGCCCTCAGTGTCTATCATGCATCACTTTGCTGGGGAAGGATGGCCGTCTTCTTCTCGCATCGTGAGGAACTTTCTTAGTTCACCAGCACCACCCAACAAGCATTTATTCAGCACCTGCTGTGTGCCATGTCGACGCTGTGACAAGTGGTGAAGACAGCCTGCAACATCGCAGAAAGCCCTGCCCTCCAAGAGCCCGCATCCTCCTCAGGGGAGACAGACGGTGAAGCAGACACAAAGCCACCTGCACAGGAAGTGCATGGGACTGGGATTTCCCGGCTGCTGAGGCTGCGGTTACCAGGACAGTCCCAGCACTGGGATCTCACCCCCCAGCCTTCCCCGCCCCTGTAAAGTCAGCCCTCAGTGTCTATCATGCATCACTTTGCTGGGGAAGGATGGCCGTCTTCTTCTCGCATCGTGAGGAACTTTCTCAGTTCACCAGCACCACCCAACAAGCATTTATTCAGCACCTGCTGTGTGCCATGCCGACGCTGTGACAAGTGGTGAAGACAGCCTGCAACATTACAGAAAGCCCTGCCCTCCAAGAGCCTGCATCCTCCTCAGGTGAGACAGACGGTGAAGCAGACACAAAGCCACCTGCACGGGAAGCTAGGTGGGAAGAAACGCGGTGACAGTAATGCAGCAGGTGTTCACACACTTGTGCCGTCCCCCCCTGTGAGGGTGGGCCCGGCCGGGCCAGCTTCTAATGAACAGGAAAGGAGGAAGGAGCACTGTCACCCCCATAGTTAGGCTACGAACACCTGTGGGTTGTGTCCTGCTGGCACTCCCTCCTTCTCTGTCCCTTGCTCACTTCGCTGTCCTGAGCAGCACTGGGTAAGCCCCTATGCAAGGGGCTTGGGGCCTTGTGAGGGAGCCTGGAGCAAGTCCAGCCCTGACACGAGCACGGCTCCTGCTGACACCTGAGTCCAGCCCACGAGAGATTGGGGCCAGAGAAGCAGAGCTGACCCACAGAAACCGAAATGACAAATGTTGTCTTAAGCCACTAAATTCTGGGCTCATCTGTTTCTCAACACACACGAGAGGAACAGAGAGTGCCAGGGTAGGGTGCAGTTTAAAATAGGGTGGCAGGGAAGGAGTTACTTGAGAAAAGACTTGAAGAGAGGAAGGACTGAGCCGTGGGACCCGGGGACAAAGCTGGATTAGGGGACATGCATTTGAGAGTGCTGAGGAGGCCAGGGGGGCTGGAATAGAGCAAGAGGAAGAGGCGGTAGGGGGAGGTGGCAGAGAGAGGGCGTCGTGCTGGCATTTGGGCTTTGGCTCTGAATTCGGGGAAAGGAGGCCTTTAGGACTTCAAGCAGATGCACATTTTAACAGGTCCTGGAGGGCATCAAGAGTGGTTTGGGTGGGGGGTGGGATACCAGTGGTGGAGACCAGAGGTGTGAGGTTTATTTTAAAGGTAAACCACAGGATTAGCTGTGGGGGTGAGGGAAGAGAGATTTTTGTATCGGAGGGAAGGCGGTGGCAAGCAGGTTTAGGGGAGACTTGGAGGTTGTGGTTCACAGATGAAGCCCTAGGAGGNGGGTGCAGAGTCTTCAGAGTGTGGATAGAGCTGAGGTCTGGCACCCCATGGGAAGACCTGAGGAGACACGGGGGATGGGGAGGAGCAGGGACGGGGCCCTGGTAGGAGCCTGGAGTGAGGATGATGTTTCAGGGAGGAGGATTGAGCCACTCAGCGACCGTGGCTGCTGCCAAGGGCTGACTTGATTGAGCGGCATGAAGTGGGGTCAGTGGTCACAACGGCCTCACAGAGCCTTTGCAGAGCTTCCAGAGAGTGCGAGGTGCAAATCTAGACAGGCTTGCATCATAAGAGGGAAGAAGAAATGGGGTGCAGCTGCTGGGCAGAGCAGGTCAGACAGAGGCTGTCCTAGAGATGGGGATATGGCAGTGCATGTGATGCCGACGGGAGGGATCTGGCCAGAGAGGGACGTGCCCAGGGTGGCTGAAAGAGGGTCCCCAGCNCTGAGAGACCAGGTTCAGGCCCAGGCTCTGGCTGTGGTTTCAGGCAAGGGATGGCTTTTTTGAGCCTCGGTTTCCTAATCTGGAAAAGGGACCGAGTGAGAGCACAACCTCAAAGGCTATGTGCGGCCCCCCACAGCAGGCGGTGACTTTGTGCAGGTGGGGAACAAGATATTCCAGAAGGAAAGGGACCAAGCGTCACTGACAGCACAGGAGAGGGTCCTGAATAGCCCAAGCATATTTCCCTGTGGGGCCATCATGATCACTATGGAAGTATAAGCTGCTACTGAATTGAGAAAAGACCCTGCCTGATGTGGTATCTGTTTCCCTTCCTCATCTGGGCCCAGGAGGATTCACTGCCTCTTGATGGCCCAAGAAACATGGGTAGTAAGAGCAGGACCCCAGGGCTGGGTGTCT